>NC_044908.1:1556071-1721101 GCF_001633185.2 Quercus lobata
AGCAATGACAATGGGGTAGTTAGTCAATAGGAATATGCTAGCATAATTGGTTGTTTGTGCTATGCTACTAATTGCACTAGACCTCATATTGCATGTGCAATTGGAGTACTTGGTAAATTCACTAGCAAGACAAGTAGAGATCATTCACATGCCATTGAACATGTAATGAAATATTTATCTTGTATCAAAGTCATGTTTTGTTTTACATAAAGTACCATGTTGTGGTTGAAGGTTTTAGTGATGCCAATTGGAACACTATGTTAGGTGATTTTCTCATTACTATTGGCTATATTTTCACTCTAGGTAGTGGTCTTTTACTTTAGAGAAAAAAGAAGAAGAAGCCCATTATTGCTAATTCAACTATGGAAACTAAGCTTATTGCTTTTGCTTCAGTAAGTGAAGAAGTAAGAAATCATTATTATTATAACGGATAATTTAGACCCATAAAAAGAAAACTTAGTACCGTGAGATCTTATTTGAGTGGTGGCATCTTTAATGGGGATTATGTTAAATTTTGTGACAATCTTGCAAATCTATTTACCTAGGGCTTGGCAAGAGAAAGAGTCTAAAATACATAAAAGGAGATGGGGCTAGATAATTCGAATGAATCATATAGAGTCTAGAATGCTATTTATTTTTGTTGTTTGCCCTTCCCTATGGTATAAGTGCATTTTTTGCATAATGTTTAGGAGGTTGAGTACACCTAAAAGAACTCTTAATAATAGCTCTTATGAGTGGAGTGTCAGAATTACAGGAGCCCTCTTGATGGATTTTGCTTATTTGAGTGTGAAAGTGGAGCCGTTCCCTATGAGATTTGGACTTAATATAAACTAGGATTGGTATAAAGTTGCAATGAGCTAGCTAATAAAGCTCATGTTAACACTTGGGTTATTAAGTGTAATCAATGACACTTAATTTCCCTTAAAGTAATAGTTCAAGTCTGAAACCACTCTATCTATGGAGTTAACTTTTCTATTTACTAAATTTTAATATTAGAATGAGTGGGAGAATGTTGATACATTTTATTAAAATGTAATTTGAAATAAATTAATTTGAAAAATTAAATGAGAAAATATGGGAGTTTCATATGGTTAGTAACGGTAAAGTGAGGAGTTAGTGTTTTTGTATAAACAAACAAGAATCCCACATTGATAAAGTGAAGTGTTATAAGTTATTGCACTTAAGTATAAAGTGAATGTTTGGATATTGCATTTTCCCATATATGTTTGCATTTGGCGTTTGCACATGGCTACAGTAGTGTGTGTCAGTGGGTCTCCTGCACTGTTCACAGGACTCATAAACATATTTTTTTCAGCAAAATTTTCATTAAAAATGAGTCCCACGACACTACTCATACATTTAAAAATTATTTTGTTATAGTGTTTTCAATTTTCAAGAATAAGCGGTATCTAAACAGATCCAAAATACGAGAAAATGGGTCTAACGTACGTGCATCGGATGGTGATAGGAGCCAGCCACAAAGAACTTGAATCTCTTTAAAAAGAGATTTTTTTGCCTTAGTTCAAATTGTTTTCGAAATAATTTACAAAATCTTTGTTCGAGTGTATTATTCACATTTTCACCAACATAGCCAATATCATAGAAAGTGGATTTTGATTGATGTCCTAAACATAAATAGTTAGTTACAACAACTTAAATTTTATATGCGATTTTTTAAAGGGTTTTAATACTATTTCTTATATATATATATGTATGGGTTTTGTTAACGGGCACCGTATGGTGACCGTTAACAACAATCTTTTGCAGCTTTTTGTTGTTTTTATTCTACTTTTTCAGCTTTTTGGTAATTGTTCAACAATTATTTATCTTTTTGGAGCATTTTTTTAATAACTTTTTTATCACCTTTAATAAGTCAAACCCAATTTTGGAAATGTGTTGGTTAACATTTCCCTCTCTCTATATATAATATATATATTTTCAATTTTATGTGTTAGAATATGATACGTATCAATTTTAGATATCAAAGTAAAATAGTGGAGGTCAACGAGTGTTAGATGATATTTCCTCATCTTTCTTCTTTTTCTCTTTCCTCCTATATTTTATTTAATTTGGTTTGCTGATCCCAAATTGGCCACTTCAAGTACTGTTTGAACTAAAAAAACAAAAAAGTTCCTTTCTCATGTATATATTTTTAATTCATGATGTTTCATGAATTTCAAGCCGAAATTTTTATTGTCCTATTTCAAACTAAAAGAAATGTGCAACTTGGCCTTTTTCCATTTTTTTAAAATGGATTAGACTTACTGTCCAATTCTTTAAGGAATGCACGTTTTCATTCAGCTTGTTCCACGCATCTATATATTGAATGGCGCCGACTGGTCTAAAGACTAAACTTGACATTGCTCTAAAAACCACAATCTCTGTTCTCTATAGCCCATAGGTAGGAATACTTTTTTCCTTTTTTCTTTTTTGAGAATCATCAGGTAAGAATACTTTTTAGTTGTTCGAAGCATGTACAAACAAAGCTAATACAAGTGTTGGTTATATGTGTGTATATATATATATATATTACAGTGTTTTACAAATTGTAGTATAAATGTAACTATGGTAAGGAAATCAGTCATGGCAAAGCCAAGCCCTCTCTTCCTTATCTTCTTTCTTCATTTAGTCCTCGTTTCAAGCAGTAGTACTTCTACTGACACTAGATCCGAGCATTCAAGAAATCATGTTGCTTTGTTCATTTTCGGTGACTCTTTCTTTGATGCTGGCAACAACAATTACATCAACACCACAACCCTTGACCAAGCAAATTTCTGGCCTTATGGGGAAACTTATTTCGAGTTCCCAACTGGAAGGTTCTCTGATGGGCGTTTGATTTCAGATTTTATTGGTAAGTAAGATTTGCAAATCTTTGTTTAGCTATATATATGTCTTTATCTTTTATGTTCGAATCTGTTTTGGTTAACAAACAAAGATTCTGTCAG
This sequence comes from Quercus lobata, assembly GCF_001633185.2. Lineage (NCBI taxonomy): Eukaryota > Viridiplantae > Streptophyta > Magnoliopsida > Fagales > Fagaceae > Quercus > Quercus lobata. The sequence goes on from NC_044908.1 coordinate 1,559,017, forward strand.
CTTAATTCCTTGTCTTGTATATATGTGAGTGACATGTAAATATTTTAATTTCATTGTAGCTGAATATGCAAAGTTGCCATTGATTCCACCATTTTTACAACCTGGTAATTATCAATACTATCATGGAGTGAATTTTGCGTCTGCTGGTGCTGGTGCTCTAGTTGAAACCTTTCAAGGGGCGGTACGTGCATTTCACATCACAGAGAAATTAAGAAACATGCTATATATGCTTTCTTTGTCAATAGCATTTGCAAAATATGATGATGATTTACATAACATTTAGTCTAGTTGATTTAAAATGGTAATGTGTTTCACACGCACGGCAAGCTAGCTTTTGATACATGTGTAGTCAAGCACTTGAAGCCAAGCCTTTCATGGTGGCATAGATGTTGACTTGAAATTGAATATGTGGCAACGTAAGCTTTTGTTTTTACCAATTACCATTTTTACTTTTTTTTAGCACCAAGTATGTTTGGGCCACAAGTTGTAAGTGCAGTACTTGAGTTATCAAACGTCAAGTGAGGCCCAAAAGGTGATATATAATTACAGTTTGACAACACCTATGTCAAAAATTTTTAAAATACACCTGTGGACCCATAATAATACAATATAAAGTGCTAAAAGTCAAGAAAAACAAACTGAGTCCACAAATTAACATAGACATGACAATCAGAGAATTCATGTGTTAAAAGCATCTCAGTAATTATGTGCTTTTTTTTCCCTTTGTTTTTTTTTTTTTTTTTTTTTTTTTTCGTTTCTTTGGTTTTAGGTGATTGATCTTAAAACACAGCTAAAGTACTATAAGAAGGTACAGACTTGGTTGAGAAGCAAGTTAGGTAAAGTTGAAGCCGAAATAACATTATCAAAAGCTGTGTACTTGTTTAGCATTGGAACCAATGATTACATGAGTATTTTTGTAACCAATTCCACTGTATTGAACTCCTATTCCAAATCAGAATACGTGGGGATTGTGATTGGCAACTTGACAACCATCGTCAAAGTAAGTTGTAGCTACTCTATTTCTCTTATTCTTTTTCTTCACTGGAAAAAAAATGCTGGAGATAGAATAATTTTTATTTTATAATTTGTTAATATAATTTATTATGATTAGAGTAACATTATTCTCTATATTCATCATTGACATTACTTTTATTATATACCAATGACAATAGATCATATATTACTAGTAGTGAAAAGGTTACGAAAAATTGTTTCTCAAGATTTATTTGAGAAAAAAAAATTGCGAGGTCAATCATTTCATGCTGTAAGAGAACTATTTTGGGTTATTGCAGGATATATATAAAAGAGGTGGTAGGAAATTTGGGTTCATCAATTTGCTACCCTTCGGCTGTGCTCCAGGCATCAGAATTGTCAAAGCAGAAAACAATGGTAGCTGCTTAGAAGAAGCTTCATCACTTGTGAAATTGCACAATAAAGCTTTGTCAAAGCTCCTCCGGAAATTAGAGAAGCAGCTAAAGGGGTTCAAGTATTCATTGTACAACTTCAACATCAATCTCAGACAAAGAATGAATCATCCTTCAAAATATGGTATGTCTTATCTTATTACAGGCACATAATCTCTTTCCTTTGACATGTGAGGTGGTGAATAGATGGGCTGTACTTAATAAAAAAAAAAGGAGTAAGTGTGCTCCAGTTCGAAATTTGATTTATGTTGGGATTAAGTGGGCCTACTATCATTACTCTTTAATATAGTGTGGAAAATAGTGAGGCCCATGGTATGTCAGAAACAAATGATGGAACTTTCTTTTTAGCACAAATAGCTTTTAATGGGCCCAAGTGAAACTGGCCAGCCCTTTATGTAATTGTGTGACAGACATCCAATTCTAATTTGAGCAAGAGGAGTCCAAAACAATCTGGTCCTTAAAGAACTTAGATACCATCTTCCTTAGAGAAAAAAAATACCCAATAAGAAAGTGGCCAAAATAGTCTCAAATTTAGACATTGCTCATACAAATCATCATGTTGCTAAAAAAAAAAAAAAACGACAAAGAAGGGAATTTAGTGTTTTCTTTTAAATAAACTTGTAAATTATTGAACAGAGATTTTTTATTTTTTTTAATGAAGGTTTCAAGGAAGGTAAAGGAGCATGCTGTGGGTCTGGGCAATTCAGAGGAGTGTTTAGCTGTGGAGGAAAAAGACTGGGAAAGGAATTCCAACTCTGTAAGAATCCAAATGAATATGTGTTTTGGGACTCATACCATCTCACACAAAGGGTGTACAAACAATTAGCAGATCAAATGTGGAATGGGGCAAGAAAGCCCAATAGTGTATGGCCCTACAATCTCAGGGACCTATTCCAAGCTTTCTAATTATTCTTACGTATCAATTTGATGTGTCCTATATAGTAGTACATAGCTTCTATTAGAGTAAAAGGCAAAGAAGCTATTCCTCCTTTTTTTTTTCTTTTTTTTTTTCTTAGTAATAACTAATTTGTCAAACTTACTATTAATACTTTTGCTTCTCAAAAGGTGTTAATAAAGGAGAAAAGACAATTTGAATTTTGCTTTTGAGAAAAACTGACATCTAATAAAATAATTGGTATGAGTCTCTAGTAATCTACTTTTTCTCAGTCTATACAAAGTCCTCAAGTTGTAAACTTTTGATTTGTGTTTTGTGACCTTTGTCGGTTTGTCCATCATGTCAACAAGTCACAACTCACAAGTATGGCTATGTAGGGACCCAATTAACCAGACCCACTCGATCGGCTTGATCCAATCTGATAGCCTTTGGACGGTTTTGGCAAGAGAGTCGGGCTGATCTCTCAGAATGGCATATGCCACAACGCCACCAGGCCCAAATTTTCCTTTTCCGTCGGCAATAATGTGACAATGCTAATCAAATCGAAAATTATTGTTTCATGAAAAGAAAAGTGAAAAGAATTAAAAATATAATTTATATAAATTAACTAATACGCCCTTATTAAAAAAAATATCTCAATTAAAAAAAAAAATCACACCAAGTTTATTAAAACAAAAATTATGCCCTGTTTTCTTTTTTATTTTAAAAAAACAAATAAACGGAAAGGTAGCATTTATGTACAAAATAAAATAAAATAAAAAGGAAAACCCAAAAATGACACAAAGGTAGCCAGAATCTTTTATTTGTATAAATGAAAAAAATAAATCGCCCTTTTACAATGTTTGAAAAAACCCCATTTCATTTCTTTCTGATGATGTTTTTGAAAAAACTAACTTCATTGATTGATGCAGAACATCTGTTCCTTGATAGTATTTGTCGATTCTTTCAAAATTTAAAGAAAGAAGGAATCACTCCATTAAATCCCATCCCTCTTTTGCGGACACAATCAAACTATAACAATAATTTATATATATATATATATATATATATATTTCTATTGATCAGATATCATGAAAAGATTTTCTATACTAATAAAACCTTACTCTCTCTCTCTTTTTTTTTTTTTTTTTTTAGTATTTGTATTTAATAAAAATTTCCATTGAATTATAAATTAAGTAACATAGTTAGCATGTAACAAATAGGCAAAAAAAAGTTTAAAAACTAGAGAAGAAGAAGCTTGACATGAGTTTTTTTTGTCCTAATATTTTTGCACACTTTTCTTTCTCATTTTCTCCCGAATTTGGGGAGATTATGTTTTGATGGCTCGAGAAGAAAACTCCTAAACTCCACCAAAAGTTTCTCCATTTTCCACCCTCAACTAAATAATCACAAACTCCATTTTCTCCCTACTTTTCTCTCATCTATTTTTCATACCTCCAATAATCACTCTAACAAAACAGAGTCTAAATGACAAAGAAGTTACTCCTATTATTTTTGCCTCTAGTATTTAATTTTTCAAACTTGCCATTTATGTATTTTTTTTTATCAAAAGGCACTAGAAAATGAGGAAAGATAATTTGATTTTTGCTTATGAGGAATTAAAATAATTGGTATAATAAGTAATTAAGCATATTTTATTTCTCTCTCAATTTAGTGGTCAGCAAAATTGCGGACTTTTCGATTTTTTGTTTCAGGCATAATGTTAACAAAGTCACAAGTAAAAGCATCGCACTATTAATCGGACTTGCCCAATATTCCTTTCCTCCCGTATTTTTCTTTATGTCTTCGCGCACACGTGTATATATATATATATATATATATGTAGAGTTCTCTCCCCTTTCTCTTCTTTCTCTTGGAAGTAAGAATTAAATGTGGATTTTAGTTAGCTCAATTGATAAAATTTTTAAAGAGATCAGAGGTTCAATCTCCGCATACATCAAAAACTGATTGGTGTCTTGTTCTAATAATAAAAACTATTATCAGAAGCAGACGTCATAAGTTGAAACTCTTAAAAAAAAAAAAAAAAAAAAAAAGCCAAATAAGTCAAATCAGGCATGCCCAAAGCCAAGACTTGAGCCTCGAAGACCGCTAATCCTTTTCCATTGATGGAGATAATGCGACGATGCCTCCAAGCTCATATCTTTCTCTCCTTTTCATAATTTTATTGTAAAAGTTTTGGTGATAAAAATTAAATAATTGATTAATATATAGTTTTGGAATTCTCAAATAGTATAACAGCGCTTTTTGTTCCTTTTTAGTTTTTTTTGAGAAGATACTTAGTTAATAGAAGTACAGAATTTTAAATTTTAAAAGTACCCTAACATGTTTGTTTATTTAAAATAAAACCAGAACTGAATTTTTTTAAACGACAAATTAGATGACTTTATTAGTTTATACTTTATATCATTAATTTATACCATTTTTTTTTTTTTTTTTTTGTGGTTAAATATACCATTTATCTTAATACTACTAAGAAATGTATCAAAAAATAAGAATACTATGTTCCATGAGACTGCTTATTGTTTCCACCGTAACCAAATTAATTGATTTTAAAAAAAGTATTTAAGAAAATATCTGAAAGGTGAATACCTTTTCAGATGACTAAAACTTGCCATTAGTGTTTTTGCTTCTCAAAAAGCACTAGAAAATGGGCAAAGACTTTAATGCCAAGGTCATGATATATCTTCTTTAAGGATGAGTTCATCATAGGGACTAATTAGTTATTAGCAACCATTATTTAAAGTTATATCTTGGATAAAAATCTTATTTGGAAATATAATAATATAATGCCGCATTTTTTTTAATACTCATCCGTCTCAATTTGTTTGTCTTGTTTTAAAAATCAAACTTTTTAAGAGAATAGTAATTATTGTTTTGTCTACTGTATAAAAAGGTGTAAGTTTCCAGAACTACCCTCATTAATTTAAACTATAGAAAAAGAATGACATTGACTTTTTAAATAAAGTCAAATGTAAGATAGAAATTTTATTTAGGCGAAAATGCACTTTTGGTCCTTACATTTGGGTCGATTTACAATTTGGTCCCTAAATTGATTTCACTCCTAGGTCAGTCCCTAATTTCAGAAAATCGTTTTTATTTTGGTCCTTGTCGTCAACCCAGTAATAGAAAAATCTGAGGTGGTAAACAGAATGTACTGTGTGCATAGTAAATGCTGACGTGGTTAATAAAATAATAATAAAATATTTTATTTGGAATTTTCTAAATGCCATGTCAGCATTTTCTAAATTAAAAAAAATAAAAATAATTTTTATTTTTCAATTTTAGTTTAATTCAAAAAAATAAAAAATGAAAATAATAGAAAAACTGAAACTGTATCTATAGTCCGAATAAGAAGAAAACAAAGCTTTTTTAGATTGAAAGGAATTAGGGTTTCGAGAGGGAGAGGGGGAGAGAGATACGGACTAGATCGGACTCGGGATTCGAGTTCCTTGTGTTGGAGGAGTTTCTTGCGGTACTTGGCCCCACATTACGGCATCGTGTTGGCTCTTCCGCTTCTCTCATCTTCGCACTTTTGAAAATAGAGAATGCCTAACTTTGAAGAAATCGAACCAAGGTGGTTTTTAACTTGAGAAAGAAGTAGCCTCTTCAAGTTGTTGAGGTGAAGATCGGTGGTTGTGGGTTTAATCTGGGCTCAGATCGGTGGGGTGTGGCCATAGGTCTTCACTCTTTAGCCATGGGTTGGTGGGGAAGATGGGTTTTTAGCCATGGGTCTTAGGGAAGAAGAACAAGAAAGCTATGGAGATTCGGCCATGGCGGCACACCTATTCCTGATCTGCCATGGACGAGCCACCCCAAGCCTTATCTCCTCTGCCTACGGCTTCGCCTGTGGTCCAATTTTCCTCTCCTTTCTCATATTGCAAAACTTTGTTCCTCTTGTTCTGGGTTTTTTTGTTTTTGTTTTTACGAGAGGATGTGGAGTTGTTTGATTTTATGGGTTTTTTGTGTTTGTTTCCCAAGAAAATTTCTGGGTTTGTGGGTTTGCTAGAGATTGGGTTAGTTACTATGTTTATGGGTTTGTTTCTTGGATTTATTTTTTGTTTTTCTGGATTTGATGGAGATTGGGTTTGGTTGCTGGATTTGGGGTTTGCTAGAGATTGGTTTGGTTGCTTCTTGGATTTGGGAAGAACATGAAGAAAATTTCCTGTTAGTATTTAATTTAATTTTTTCTTCTTGTTTTCGTTTGTGTTCTTCTGATATGGGTTTGAGTTCTGAGTTGCTGGGTTTGGTCTGTGAAAAACACGAAGAACAAGTTGAAGAACATGAATATTAAGAAAAGAAAATTTTAATCCAAATTTTAAATTAATTAGATTTAAGGGTTTTCTTTAAATTTAATTTTTTAAAAAAAAATTATGATGTGGCTTTTAAAAAAATTAAAAACCTGACATGGCATTTAGAAAATGCCAAATAAAATATTTTAATAGCCACGTCAGCATTTACTGTGCACACAATGCATTCCGTCTGCTACCTCAGATTTTGATGTTACTGGGTTGACGGCAAGGACCAAAATAAAAACGATTTTCTGAAATTAGGGACTGACCTAGGAGTGAAATCAATTTAGGGAACAAATTGTGAATCGGCCCAAAATGTAGGGACCAAAAGTGCATTTTCGCCTTTTATTTATTAATTTTTGAAAGATGGCTTCATTTTGGGACATCCCAAAATAGAATAGAGGACTAACAAATTGAGACGGGTGGAATAATACATAATGTCACAATTTACAATGAGGGAAAGGATATCAATGATATCCTATCATAAAGGTGTAACTTATGAAGAACACAAATCTTAGAGTATGAAGTGAATTACTAAAAATAGGCAAGTCCTTGACATTTCCCACATGGCCAAACCTCGAGGAAAAACCCACATTTATTGACACTATAAAATCTACCATTGAAGAATTAGATTGAGTATTATTAATTTGATGTCGCAGAAGCTTGAAGAAAGCACACATAATATTCTCTTTGATGAAACAGAAACTAAATGTTAGTTTCTGGCAATAAACCTCAAATCCATGAGAGATTCTTTGAATCCACAAGATATTCCTTGAATCCACAAGATGGTAGGCCTTGAATCCACCAGAAAAAACAATAGATAACTTCTGAATTTTTATTAATCTGAAAACTGAACTACCCTGTAGGCTACAATAAATTTAAATAGTAAAAGGAAAACCTAGGGCAGCTAGAAAACACCCAGAAACCCTAATCTGTGCTAGTCACGTAATTAGGTGGCAAAATAGTAATTTTTGCCAAAAATAGCAAAATTGAGATAGTTGTGAAAATCGAAATATTATCTCTAAAAGACGTTCCAAAATAGACATGACTTTAGTTTGACTTTTAAACTAAAATTTGTTAAGGAAAACAAATATTACTATAAATAGTAAAAACATTGGTTTTGAGGCTTTAATGAATGAATTCGTCTAAATTAGGCCGACCCTCAAGGCTTGAGTTTTGATCAGAATGTTGTGTCCCTTCAACCTACCAAATTTCATATAATTCCAACATTCACTCTAATGGCTTCTACTAATTCCCTTCTTGATCTTGTGTCATGATTTTCGGCCAGTGACAGAGCCACTTGAGGACCGAGGCGGGCCTTGCCCCCCAAATTATTTGAAAAAAATTAAGGAAATATATATATATATATATATATATAGGAATTATCCTAACTAATTTGAAAATTTTTAAAGAACCTTATCATTTTGGCCCCCATACTTGATAATACACACACACACACACACACACACACACTCACACACACACACACACACACACATATATATATATTTAAGAAAGTCTAAAAATATGAAAAAAGAGTCTAAAAATAAATATAAATTTCATTTAAATAGAATACAAATAATTATAATAATTCGACATTCACCATCTTTAAAATGAACACATAGGTATTTTAACAATTAGCTCAACAAATAAAAAGGAAAAAAATTCTAATTTTCATGGCAACATATCTAGGGTTTACTTGTACCACAGCAGTAGAAAAATTGAAAGGTCAAAGACTTTGTTGAATGTTGATTCGCCACACCAAGCCATCACAGGTGACTCTCTCTCTCTCTCTTCGTTTGCCTTCTTCTTTTCTTTTCAGTTCTTTCCTTTGGGCGGCTTTTCCTTTCAGTTATGCAATTTTGTGATTTGCAATGTAAAAAGTAAAACTTGATAAAGTTTTACAATTGTCACACTCACACAGAAGCTTTATCAAGTTTTACTTTTTACATTGCAAGCTTGAGCCTTGAAGCTTCCGTGGTGACCGTCGTCCCTGTGCAGCACTTGAAAGAAACTATGTTTGTGGAAAATGGCAGCTTAAGTATATTAGCTGTCCATGCTTGTATTTATAGAAGTATCAATATACAAGTGATAAATATCACTAAAGAATGTGATAATTACAAGTAAAAGGAAAAGATAAAGATAAACTTTACAATCATGATTACACCTATCTAGCATAATACTAATCTACTGGTACGGACTGCAATCTAGAGTTGAATACAATCTTAGACTGATTATCATCTCTAACAAACTTGATTTTATCTTTACTGGTTATGCTAACATCCCCCCTCAAGCTGAAGGGAAGTGTGGAGACCCGAAGCTTAGATCGAAGAAATTCAAATCTATCAGATGTTAAGCCTTTTGTAAAGATGTCTGCAAGCTGTGCATGTGTTGAAATGAATCGAAGTTGAATATCCTTATTAAGCACCTTCTCTCTAATGAAGTGATAATCAACTTCAATATGCTTAGTTCTAGCATGGAACACCGGATTTGCTGCTAAGGACAAGGCACCTAAATTGTCACACCATAAAGTAGGCGCAGCAGAAAGTAATATATGAAGCTCACGAAGAACCATGCGAATCCAATAAAGTTCTGAAGTTGCAAAGGCCATAGCTCGATACTCGGATTCAGTGCTTGACTTGGACACAACAGGTTGTTTTTTGGCACACCAAGAAACAAGACAAGGTCCAACAAAAACAGCATATCCTGTTGTTGATCGACGATCATCAACACTCCCAGCCCAATCTGAATCGCTAAAAGCATGTAGTTGAAGTGAGCCTTTCCCATAGTATAAACCGTGATGGAGAGTACCCTCAAGATACCTAAGAACCCTTTTGACTGCTGACCAGTGAGCTGTAGTTGGGGAGTGTAGAAATTGACATAATTGATTTACTGTAAACGCGATCTCTGGTCTAGTGAGCACACAATATTGCAAAGATCCCACAATTTGTCGATAGGCTGTAATATCGTCAAGAGGGTCTCCATGAAATTGAGACAGTTTTGTGCTTGAAGAGAGAGGTGTGGAGCATGGCTTAGCCCCAACCATTTTTGCCTTGTGAAGTATATTTGCAATGTACTTAGCTTGGGACAGGTGGACTCCTTGATCATCTCGACTTACTTTGATACCCAAAAAATAATGCAGTGGCCCCAAGTCTTTCATAGCAAAGTCTCTCTTCAAATAGGAGATAAGCTTGAGAATTAATGAAGGATGTGTCCATGTAACAATAATGTCATCCACATATATTAATACAAATATATGAGCATGAGGGGTATGAAAGGTGAATAGAGAGTAGTCAACCCGAGACTCTGTAAAACCAAGTGCAACTAAAGATTGTGACAATCTATGAAACTAGGCCCTAGGTGCTTGCTTTAGACCATATATGGCTTTCTTGAGCTTGCAAACATGAGTAGGATGATGCGAGTCAATGAAGTCAGGTGGTTGTTCCATAAAGACTTCTTCCTCCAAAGTTCCATGTAGAAATGCATTTGAAACGTCCGATTGCCTAAGTGGCCAACCAAAGTGAACAGCAAGTGCTATAATAACCCTTATAGTTGCTGGTTTGATTACTGGACTAAAAGTCTCAGAGTAATCTAAACCATCTTGTTGTTGAAACCCCTTTGCAACCAATCTTGCCTTAAATCTATCAACAAACCCATCAGCTTTCTGCTTTACTTTGTAAACCCACTTACTTTTTATCACATTTCGATTATGTGGTCTTGGACATAGATGCCAAGTATCATTAGACTTGAGTGTAGTGAACTCATCTTGCATCGCTTGCTGCCACTCAGTGAACTTTACAGCTTGGGAAAATGATGATGGTTCAATAGGTATAGCTTGGCTATATAAGGCACACAATGGATGCTTGGTTGAGTAATAGATTTTGTAATCTGGAAATGTCTTTGGCTTGAGAGAGTTGGTTTTGGATCTAGTAACCATTGAATGAGAGGGCTGCAGAATAGGTTGAGGAGGAGGAATTGGAGGTTCAAGTTGATCACTAATTGAAGTGGAAGGGAATACTGGTAATTGATTTTCTGGTAGAATGTTGGAAGATGGAGATTCTGAGAGTTCTGGTTGATTATGATGTAGTGGGATTGAAGGAGATTCATGTGTTGGTAAGGTGCTGTGTGAGTGTGAAAGTAAATGATCTATAGATGCAACATTATCAACAGGAGCATGAGATAAAGAGAGAGTAGAGGAAATAAACCTTGGTGCAGCCACAGTTGCAATTGTGAGAGAAGGATCATTGCTCTTTGGTGTAGACTTCTTTGCAAATGGTTCAAATAGAGAGTAGGCAGTATCCTGTGCTGGAAATTTGACCTCATCAAATACAACATTTCGACTTATGTAAACACGATTAGCAACTGGATCTAAGCATCTATACCCTCGATGATTAGAACTATATCCTAAGAATATGCATCTTTTTGACCTAAACATTAACTTATGATCATTATAAGGTCTGAGTAAGGGGTAGCAAGCACATCCAAAGACTTTGAGAGAAGAGAAATCTAGTTCTTTGTTTAAGAGGACTTGATAAGGAGATTTGTTATCCAAGACACTTGTAGGTAGTTGGTTTATAAGATAAATTGCAGTGCTAAAGGCTTCAACCCAATAAGTATTTGGAAGATGGGATTTTGCAAGTAAAGAGAGCCCTGTTTCAACAACATGTCTATGTTGTATATGGACATGTTAATCTATGTTGAATACCATTAGTGGCAAGGAAGTGTTTGAACTGATTGGATAAGAATTCTCCACCATTGTCAGATTGCAAGCATTTGATTTTACAATTAAACTTATTTTCAGCTAGGCATTTGAATTGCACAAAGTAATTGTAAACTTCAGATTTGAATTGCAATGGATATATCCAAGAAAATCGAGAATAATCATCTATTAGGATCAAATAAAATTTGCAACCTCCAACCGAAGGCACAGGTGAACACCACAAGTCAGAGTGGATTATTTCAAGAGGACTAGTTGAGACTCTAGATGACAATGAAAATGGAAGACTTTTGCATTTGCCTAACTGACAGGACTTACAAACTGACCTATGATCAACATTTCCTCTAATAGGAAGTTGATATTTAGATTTTAAAAGCTGAAGAACTTGAGAGGATGGATGGCCCAAGCGATGATGCCACATTGAGGAGTCTGCAGAAACACTGATGAAAGCAGTGAGCTTTCGAGCCTTATTTTTGGAGTGTGGAAGAAGTTGAATTGGATACAACCCGTCTCTACTTGGCCCTTGCAAAAGCGTCTGCCCCGTGAGATTGTCCTTCACCACAAAATTATCAGCTGTTAGCTTAAACCAGCAGTTATTATCCTTACAAAATCTTTGGATGGATAAAAGATTAGTGGCAGCCTTTGGGCAATGAAGAATATTGGATAATTTAAAATTTGAGTTTGAAGTTGTTTGAAATGTAGAGAAACCAGTGTGTGAGATATACAGACCTGTGCCATTGCCTACTGTTACATCATTGTCACCTTGATAAGGTTCACTGACTTCCAGGTTGCTGAGATCACTAGTTATGTGGTTGTTAGCTCCACTGTCAACATACCAAGTTTGATCACCATTGGCATGACTCCTTGCAGCCATTGCTGCTAACTGGGCTGGTGGATGACGGCCTTGATAAGAGAAGTTCATCTTGTGGAAGCAATCCAAGGCTTGATGTCCATGCTTGCCACAAATTTGACATGAAGGTCTATTGTTAGATGAGAACCCACCATGTAAAGACCCTTGTTAATTGGATTGAAAGGAATTTTTCTGCTGGTTAGACTGCGAGTTGTTGTACTGTTGTGAGAACTGATGATTGTTCTTGTTTGAGCCATTGTACTTGTTTTTCTTGTTGGAGTTGTTCTTAGGTTTCTGAGAATACAGAGCAAAGCCTCCAGCATTTGTATTAGTTGAAGTTTGGTTAGAGTTTATCAACATCTCATAGTTTAACAATTCAGTCTGAAATTCATCAAATGTTAGTGGCTTATCCCTAATTGCAAAGGAATATGAAGTAACAAATGGATGAAAAACAGGATTTAAACCACTGTTTATATAAGATATTAAGTCATTGTCATCAACTGGTTTACCAGCCACGGCAAGTTGATCAGACCAAGATTTGGCAGATTGCACGAACTCTGCACAGGTTTTGGTCCCTTGATGTAAGGACTGAAGCTGTTTCTTCAAATGTGCTACTCGTGATCTCGAATGGGATGCAAACCGAGAAGCAAGCAAATTCCACACTTTTTGAGAGGTATTGAGTCCATATACAGAAGACAATACATTCTCAGTCAAGGTGGCATTTAACCAGCTCAACAAATACTGGTCTTTCTTCTACCAGATAGCAAAATCTGGGTTGATGGTTGTAGTCTCTTTTCCTTCTTCATCTAGGTGAAACTTTGGTGGACATGGGTCTGTACCATCTACAATTCCCATGAGATCATGACTTCGAAGGATTAGAAGGAACTGAGATACCCATAACAGATAATTCGAGCTGTCAAGTTTGATTGAAACAAGTGGAGTAAGGTTTGGTGCATTGAATGATGGAAATGAAATAGAGGATGATGATGAGGCCATTGAAGGATCGATAGTGCTGCTGAGCCGTAGCTCTGATACCATGAAAGAAACTATGTTTGTGGAAAATGGCAGCTTAAGTATATCAGCTGTCCATGCTTGTATTTATAGAAGTATCAATATACAAGTGATAAATATCACTAAAGAATGTGATAATTACAAGTAAAAGGAAAAGATAAAGATAAACTTTACAATCATGATTACACCTATCTAGCATAATACTAATCTACTGGTACGGACTGCAATCTAGTGTTGTATACAATCTTAGACTGATTATCATCTCTAACAAACTTGATTTTATCTTTACTGGTTATGCTAACAGCACTGTGCCCCTAATCGACTGACCACTTTCCCAATTCCCACTATTTCCCGAATAGTTTACTTTATTTTTTTCATTTGTTTTTCCTTATAATATATTATTTGTTATTATAATAATCAATATATTATATACCATAGTACATTATAAATGTACTTGATTAAAATATATTACAATATTAACATGTATTTAGTAGTTTTTTATTATATTTAATACTACTATATTAACATTTACTTGATTTGTATATATTTATTAAATTATATTGTACATTACTATTTTAGATTTCATAAAAAAAAAAAAAAATTATATGACCTCTCAAAGATAAATTTCTCGCTCCATCACCATTTCTGATAGCCTTGCTACTCCAAAAGAAGCCTATGCTATCTATTCTACATCACAATCTCTATCCATATATTTTTATCTTGTTCAGCTTTTAGTATTATTATTATATTAAGTATTAACAACAACACAGTACGCACCCCTCAACTCTCAAGATGAGCATTTTGCAGTTGAAAGATTAGATTGAGCCTTATTGTACTACAAAACACCAATATTATTCATGTACATAGCCGATCTAGTTGAACTTAATAGAAAAATCCACTAATTAACTCCAATAGATTTGATGAACCATGTTAGGACATATGTAAATCATGTAAAGAACATATGTCATTTAGAATTGGCTAATCCTTTGGCAAAATGCATTTTACTTGTAATTGGGTAGATATAAGATGTGTTTAATACTTCAAAGAATAAGAGTTCAAGTTCAAGTATTGAAGTTATGCAAATCTATCCAAGAATCAAGTGAAAAAAATGCTTTTCTTTAAAGCTCGACAAATAGCTCGATAGATGTACCTATCGAGATTTAAAAGGTGAAGCTCGATAGTTATATCTATCGAGAATTACGAAAATCATTTTTTCAGAACTGTTTTTCACGCATATCCAAGTTATGTGTTTAAGTTTTCTTTTCTCACAACCCTAAACATATATAAGGATTATTTAAAGCATGTCTTACTTGATGTAAAGGTTTTATGCAAACATATTGTGACTAGAGACATATGCCCTAGTTCATCTTTCTCTTGAAGAAGCTGCTGCGTTTGTACGCCGTAGAGTTTTGTAACCAAGGAACTTCTTGATCTTCATCATCTGGATAAATTGAAGAACTTTGCAGCCAATACCTTTCTCAAGTTGGTGTGTTCGTCATATACTTGGATCCATGCATTGATTGGTTAGTCATATACTTGGAGCCGTGCATTGAAAGAAGAGATTGTCACTACATTACAAATCCAATTGTGTATTAGGGTAAGAGTTCAACTGTAGGTTGGCATAAGGTACTGAGATTCCTTTACTTGTAATAATTTGTTTTGATAATAGTGGATTCTCGAGAGTGGTGACCTTAAATTCACCCGGTGGGGTTTTTGCCTTGGAGGTTTTCCCCATTCGTAAACAAATTACCATGTCAAATTTATTTTCCGCTGTATTTAATTTAGTTGGTGATTTTTTTTGTGCTATCATGCGTATTGCATGTTAATTGGCTTAATTAATTCACTTGGCTAATTAATTGATTAATTTACCATAAGGGGTCAATACATTCTTAACCTATCAAACCATCAGAAATGGTAGCAGTATTGTTCCTTGATGGAGAACATATACGTACGTATATGGTTAATTGTTATGGTGACACTCGAGTGGCTGGAGTCTTGAAATGTGCAGGGGAGGCTAATTCATGAACTGCATCGGCAATCTTCACGATGCACGGTACAACATCAATTAGAGTTAAAGAAACTTCTGCAAATGGTATGATCTCTTGGAGAATAGCATCTTCCAAATGTTACGTATTAATTAAGTATGAATTTTAGGTTTTCAATAGCGGTTTTTGAGTTGTCAGTGTTGGCTGTAACTGATGTTGGACTTGGTTGTTCATTTTTTTGACTGCTAATTCCCTAAGAGCTTTTCCAGATTCTGAGCAAATTTTTGTACATGGCTCTTGAATTTTGCGTCCAAACTCGTTGAGTGTCTCTAAGGATGGCAAAACATAGGTCAGTGAAGTGACTCTACCACATAATTAAGAATTATATGTCATTAAGATTATTTGTGTTAGTAGTACGTGGTGTCAAGACTCAAGATCTCACTTTAGGGGGAACTAAATATATACTAATTAATAAAGCATTTTAATAATTAAAAAATTATTTAATTTATTGAAGAATTTTCATTTTCACTGGGGACCACTTAGACTTTAATTAAATTATAACCTTATTCGAAATATTTTGTAAATTTTCTCACAATTTATTTAAAATAAACAAAATTTAATAGAAATAAGTATATAATTATCATTTCATAAATTTAATATGATACAATGAACAGTAGGTCGTCGTCATATAACAAATTTTATAATATATTGTGATGACTTTAAAAGATAGCGAATAAAAATAACCATAAGCAACAATAAGTTTACTCTTGAGGCAAAGTTACAGGATTGAGAAACTTAAATATTACACACAAGTGGCTCAGTAATATAAAATGATTGAAAATATTAAGTCATTGCATACAAGAGTGATCTACTTGAACGGAAAAATGAATCACCATTACAATCATAAACAAGTATGACACAGCACGTAAAGAATAATAAAATCATTAATTACACTAAAATGGATATATTTCTTAATTTTTTCTTAGAGAAAACATTATTTGAAATATATATATGAACTTATTTGTAATATTAAAGTACTGCTATTGAAATACACTAGCAAAAGAAGGGAAAACATTTTTTTTTGGGGTGTGGGGTAGGATTCTTTAAATGGTCTATCCCCCTTGCTCCTCCCTTGTGTTAGAGAAACATTTGGGGTTGATTATTTGAGTAAATACAAATTAATCTCTGTATAAGAGTGTTCTATACATAATGACTTTCGTGAATTAAATATCCATTTAAAATTTGAGTATTGCTAATTTACTTGGATTTCAAAGTTAAGGTGGTTGTTAAGAGTTTCAATTATGTAGGTGCATTGACGAGTTAGAGTTCCAACTTTAATGTAATGTTTCCAAGGATGAAAGAACCCGAAACGATAGTGCCACTGTGCCACAGTTCCCATCTTGCTAGATATGCCTGGAAAAGAAGTTGAATTCAAATAACTTCAATTATTATTATTATTATTATTATCTTTTTGTTTTGTTTTTTGTTTTTTTTTGGGGGGGGGGGGGGTGTGGGGGAGATAAGAGATTTAGAACTATAATTTTATACCTACCATAGTTTCTTCATTGTTTCTTGAAGTGAAAATGCTTTTATATCCTTGAAGAAATGGTTTATCATCCACGAGCTGCCCATCCTTTGATACTATAAAGTAATCATCCCCAAATCCTCTAAGTTTGTATAGGTCAATATATTCTCAAAGTTAAACAAGTAACCATTAAGAAAAAAAAAGAAAAAAGAGGATTAGGGGGGCGAATTACAAATTAAGAAGGACAAAATGGGCTTTTGTCCTTTTCAGGCAAACTAATTAGCCTTTTGCCCTTATTCCCAAACTAACTAGGGAAATGCCCCTCTTTTGAAACTCGACTTTTTCAAAATCGAGTTAAGCCCTATAGTGACGTTTTCAAGGACCTATAGTGACGTTTTTAAGGACCTATAGTGGCGTTTTGTAACTTGATATCCATGAAATCGAGTTATAGGCAATTTTATTGCATATAACTCGATTTCATGGATATCAAGTTACAAAACGTCACTATAGGTTCTTAAAACGTCACTATAGGTCCTTAAAAACGTCACTATAGGGTTCTGGAATTTTTTTTTAACTCGATTTTGAGAAAGTCGAGTTTCAAAAGAGGAGCATTTTCCTATTTAGTTTGGGAAGAAGGGCAAAAATCTAATTAATTTTCCTAAAAAGGGCAGAAGCCCATTTTGTCTTATATATATATATATATATATATATAAACCAATTTATGGTATAACAGCTTCAGAATTGAAACTAAAAATTCCATTTGCAACGTTTTTCTTTTTTATTTTTTATTTTTTCCCCAATAGGATAAACTCTGGGAAGAGGCTTAAACAGGATGCTAGCAACGTTGTCAGCTGGTGCTCTTGGTG
This sequence comes from Quercus lobata, assembly GCF_001633185.2. Taxonomy (NCBI): domain Eukaryota; kingdom Viridiplantae; phylum Streptophyta; class Magnoliopsida; order Fagales; family Fagaceae; genus Quercus; species Quercus lobata. The sequence goes on from NC_044908.1 coordinate 1,576,579, forward strand.
TAGGAGTTCATCACATAGCAACTCTCTTTGATGAGCAAAGAGAGACCATATATGGTACTTGGATTCTTCCTCTTTATTATTGGTACAAAACATGTTACATACAAATTTTGATAATTTACCACCGTACACTCTTGGTACCATAGTCACTTCACAAGTAAGTGCTTGTGAGGTGTAGGAGGTAAGGACTGAAATTCAAGTCTTTAAGAGATAGTTTCACACATATATATACACTTAAATTAGGCTAAAGTAAAACTTCTACTTTATATATAATAAAAAAAAAATTGATAATTTAATGTTTTAGTTTCAAAATTTTAAAACTTATTGTTTCATGGTTGAGATGTGTGTGTGATTAATGCATGCAGCTCAGCTGCAATAGTAACATTTGTGAGATTCTTACCCGCAATGAAGGCGAGGTATGATTATGGGCTTATGATATTCATATTGACCTTCTCTTTAGTATCTGTTTCAAGTTACCGAGAAGATAAGGAAGTCATTGCCCATGAGATCGAGGGCAATCGTAATCATCATTGGTAGCTTTATCGCCACTGTTACATGCAGGGACGGAGCTAGGACTTGGAGTTAGGGGGGCGACTCTCTGCTAGCTGTGTGCGGCAGCTCCGACCTTTGAGTCTACTGCTTTATTATTAAGGATTTTTGTTTAAAATCTTTTAAATGGCCAAATTGTTTGTTTCGGGTAAAATAGATTGATTGGGCTTAATTTTTTTAGTTTTATTATTGGTAATTTTTGTCATTGGGCTAATTTTTGTGGGCTTGTAGACTTTATTTTAGATTTAATCTATTAATTTTTTATGTCCTTCAAAAAGTGAAAAATGCTAAAACTACAAATTTTTTTCAAATTGCTAATATGGTGAGTGGTTATTGATAAGTAAAAAGTGATGCAAGTGTACGAATCAATAAGAATTTGCTACCTTAATAGTTTGTATAAATGTTGTAAAAATGTTTGTGGCTATAACATTACTCTCAAAAGAATTGATGACATTATTAAGGAGGGCAAAGTGTAATTTTATTGAACAAAATTGCTAAAATTAGTACCTATTAATATAATAATATTTTTTTTAAAAAAATTCGGGGGGACCATTGCCCCCCCTAGTCCAATAACAACTCCGTCCATGGTTACATGCGTATGTATACGTCCCATTTGGATTCAAGAAGAACTTCAAAATTTGGTAGCTAACAACATGGAAAAGCCTGGGAATTTCTTACAAGGTCTACTTTCACACACTTGCGGAGCCACATTAAGACCAATTTTTTTTTTGGCTAAAAAAAAAAAAAAAAAAAAAAACAAAACAAAAACTTTATTGATGAAGCAAAATTAAAGAAACAACCAACTAAGCCAGTAGCCATCTTTATCCAAATTAATTAGATATTCATCAACTTATGATAAACACATAATTATTTTGACAATGATCTAAGAAATTAACCTTAGGAAAAAAAAAAAAACACACACACACACACACACACAATTATCAAAAATAAAAAAATAAAAAGTTTCAAAATATTTTGCTCCTTCTTTGTTCTTAATAACCTCTCTCTCTCTCTCTCTCTCATTTTTTTCCTTTCTTCTTCAAGTTGTTTCTCAAGTATTCTAGTGCTTTATGATTGCTAAATCCAAGACTCGTTTCCTTCAATTCCAAATGGTTAACCCATGCATGTACAAGAAAGTATACCATGTTTCGGTAATACCAATTCAGTATCTATTTTGATATTTCCTACCCAATAAATGAGTGATACTTGTTTCAAAAAATCACATCAAACTACTTTAATAAATGATTAATTTATCTTCCCGATAGTATAGAAGATTGTGATTAATTTATTGGAATAGCTTGATGTGGTTTTTTGAAACAGATGTCACTCATTTATTGGGTAGGAAATACCAAAACAAATGTTAAGTTGGTATTATTGAAACATAGTATACTTTCTCTACATGTACGGTTAAAAACCTTTCACTTCGGGAAGTTTAACTAAACCAGCAACAACTTTTTTTTTTCTCTACTTCCCAGGTACTTTTCTTTTTCTTGTCCTTATTTTTATTAAATTGATAAATATTTTATAGAACATATAAATATAATAAACCATTATAAATGTGATTAGAATATATTATATCATATAAATAAAATTAATACTTTTTATCATATATTAAGAAGCATGAACCTACAAAATTCTCACCATAATTGTGTCCATTTCAAATTTGTCAATAACACGCACTCTTATTTGTGTGTCCACAATGTATTGGGAGGAAAACTATATTTTCAAATATAATTTTTAAAAAATTGATTTTGAATATATTCTTAAAATTCTTAACCATCGTTATTTGTCAATTATGAAAACTTAAATTAAACATAAAATATACCTATAAATAAATAAAATATATATACCTATAAATTAATTCATTTTTGTATACCAAGATGTATGCTAATTTTTCATGAATTGCCGTGTCATTATATCTTGTGTGGTGTCCTTGTCCTTCTTAGTATATAATTCTTAATTTGGACAAAATGGGCTTCTGCCCTTTTCAGGAAATTAAGTAGGCTTTTGCCCTTCTTCCCAAACTAAATAGGGAAATGCCCCTCTTTTGAAATTCGACTTTCTCAAAATCGAGTTAAAAAAAAAAAAAAAAAAAAAATTCTGGAGCCCTATAGTGACGTTTTTAAGGACCTATAGTGACATTTTGTAACTTTATATCCATGAAATCGAGTTATAGGCAATTTTATAAAATGCTACTATAAGTCCTTAAAAACGTCACTATAGGTCCTTGAAAACGTCACTATAGGGCTTAACTCGATTTTGAAAAAGTCGAGTTTCAAAAGAGGGGCATTTCCCTATTTAGTTTGGGAAGAAGGACAAAAGGCTAATTAGTTTGCCTGAAAAGGGCAAAAGCCCATTTTGTCCTATATATATATATATATATATATATATATATATATAAAAGTTGCAATAAGCTTACCAACAGAAAACTCAAAGACAATAATGACTGTAAAGATAGCCCACACTCATTTTTTTCGCCGAAACGATCATACAGTGGTTGAAAGTAGTAGAATAAGGAAACCAATGTGAGAGCCAGTCCTACTTTTAGCGAATGGATAATTCTCCCTTGGATCATCTTGTTCCAGTTTCTTAATCTTCTTTGCCACCTCGACTATCTTATTAGCCCAAAACTTGAGACATGCAAGAGTGAAAAGTCCAGCATTTAATTTTCAAGACTTGGAGAAGCAATATTCATTGCTATAGGTTGAAAGGCAAGGTTACAAATGGTTGAGAGACAGGTAATATGTGGATAGATCCCAACAAGAGAGAAGGGTTTGGGATTCTATGATGTTTAGGGAAAATATCTATTTATACGTGTACATAAATGTTAAATGGAACTTAAATAGTATATTAGTGTGTACAATTTTTATGAACAACGTGAAAGAGATGCCCCAAAAGAAAAGAAGGGGATGTAATTATGGGAAGGGGGGTATTCAACTCTAAGGGTCATATTAATTAGATAAAGTTGTGTTTTTAAATTTTGATTATTTTGAATCGTTGATTTGTTGTGATAATTTATATATAATAGCCAGGGTCAAATGTGTATTGTGTTGGCAAAGTCATTCCAAAACCTTGTAGAATAATGGTTGAAGATCTACTTTAAAACCAGGGATGGAACTACCTTGGGGCTGAGGGGGGCCATGGACCCCCTAGCCTTTGAAAAAAAATTTCCTAGTATATATATTAGCATAAAAAATGTGCTTTTGATTCTAAAATTAATATACTTGGCTCCCCCTCTCCCAAACAATTTACAAGCTGACCTATGAAACAAAAAATGAAAAAAATTATCAGATCATCCATTGTCTTGTTGTCCTAAGAATATCAAGAAAAACTTTTAGCTAAACATTTGGACAATTTACAAATCCGGATAACAAGGAAAATCTACAAAACAATTCACATATTCAGATAATAAAAAATAAACCTTTGGACACAGTCTAAGTAAAAAAAAAAAAAAAAATTATAAATCCTAGCAAAACAAATCATAAAAACCTAATAATCTTTACCCAATTTCTACATCTTATCTTATCAAAAAAAAAAAAAAAAAAAAATTCTACGTCTTATTTGAGAGCTTTTTGTCCCTCTCAAATAACTCCACCCCATAATCATAGAGACAACTCCTATGCTGCTAATCACTCCATCCACACACCAATTAGTGTCACTGGCAACTTAGATTAGTTGGTGTCTTTAACTCAATCCATGAAAAAAAAATTATTTTTTTAAAGAGCTGCTACTCTTTTAACACAACCTGTGGAAAATTTTTATTTTTTTTGACTGATAGAATTTTATTAATTTTTAATGTTTTTTTTTTTTTTTTAACTTTGGGACACACTTGGCATGTATGCATAAATGTAATACACATATAAAACAACAACAATCTACTGTTTTATGCTTTACCTAAACTGCCACTAGAGCATGTGTGTGATTAGTCTATTGGTAATAAACTTTGTGCCTTAGCTAAATTAATATAGTGATGGGAAAAACTTTATTATTTACATAGTTGAAGACTCAAAGTTACCGTTTATTATCACATGATTGTTTAACAGATCTCTTTTTCTTTTCTTTTTTACTACTTTTTCAAAATGACAAATTTTTAAAGGAAAAGATCTCACATCTTTATGCTACCTCAACCTTAACCAAGTATAAAAAAAAATTCTTAACCAAGACACCAATAATTTTCTCAGCCTTTTTTTCGCTTAGTGCATGATGTTGATTAACCATTATTTTAGTTATTTTATTATTGTAATACTAAACAAGGACTTGAACTTTTAACTTTAACTACAGTTTTTGTATTTTTTTTTTTAAGAATCTTTTATATATAGCACTATGAAGTTACTAGGTATAGAATTATGTGAAAAGAATAAATAGATTTCTAAAAAGAAATTTATAATGCAGATAGAATAAAGCATTGGTCTAATCTCAGTCAGACCTTGAAAATATCAAGATGTGCCAATTGACTTACTAAACTCTTGATTATAAATATATATTATTGATTTAAAAAAAAAAAAATTAATGCTAATAATGCATCATTGTCAACCTCTAGTATTAATATTCCAACTTTTTAAAATTTTTGAACAAAGAACTTTGGCCCTCCTAAGTTTGAATTATGGTTCCGTTCCTTTAAAACCACGAGAAATTGCTTAGAAGCTAAATATTCTATTTCCTTGACTGTTGCCTTGACTACAGGTTGAACGATTGAGATTCATTAATTCTTAACTCTTGGCTCGACTCTAGTCGATCAGTTGAAACCCGAGTAAATTGATTTCTCAATTTGTAGACCATGATGATTTAGAGGACTAGGGATCTATGCTTAAGGGTTACAAGGTGTATTTAAAGTCATATTAGGCCATCATAAACATAAAAAGAACACTCTATGAAGAGAACTTACTGCAATGTCTGTGCACTAAGGGTTTGAACCAAGCGAAGTCTTCGGCTTCAAATTGAGGATTAATAAGTGTCTCAAGTGAAGCCATGATGGATGGTACTTATAGAAATATTTATTAAGACACTTCTTAATCCTCAAAATTTTTTATTAAGTTCCATATTAGATTATAAAATAAAATAAAATAAAAACCAAGAAAACCATGATGGATGGTATTTGCAGCAATATATATCATGATATATAATATCTTCATATGTTCTAGAACACACGCACACACACACACACACACACACACACATATATATATATATATATATATATAATCAAGTGAAAATAGGAATTTGAAGGAAAAAAGAAAAGAAAAAAAATCCAATAGTAGTAGTATTCTGGAAGGGAGAGAAAATTGAATATTGATAAGTTGAAACATTTACTTCGACCTGCTTTGAATATCTTACTAGTTATACTATGTGTTTATGGCGTGTGCGTGAGTGTTCAATTCTTGATGACAAGTGAGATGTATGGTTTGCACCTTAAAAAAAAAAAAAAAAATGATGTATGAAATTAAAACAAGCTTAATTTATCATTAGATATCAGGGCATCATGCCTCATGGCCACAAAAAGAGGCATCTTAAAAGCAGGTATTAAAAAATAAAGCAAAAATGAAGTTGAATTTTTCAAAGCATGTCATTGTGAAACATAAAACTTCCAAGATAAACGTAACATCTTTGAATTGTCTTATACTCTTACTAGTTAAACAGTATGTGAAACAAATTTCTTGATAATATTACGTGGTAAGCTTTGTTAACGGAATATGAAATTGAGACAAAAAGATGGTTGAATTATATCATTAGATATTAGAGTATTAAGACTTTGAACTTAGACTTTTTAAAGAGCGGTCCGGTTAATTGGTGCTCTTAGAACATTTATTAATTGACTATTTTAGAAAAATTTTAATATCACTTTAATAAAAAATATAAAAAGTTGTCAAAATTTTTTTTTCTTATAAAAAATTTACAAAAAAATATTTTTTAAACCAATGCCTTAAGTTATCTATTAACTTTTCCCTTTAAAAATATCATTTGTCACATTTAAAAGTCCAAGATATTTGCAGGTTAGAGTAGTCAAATTGTGAATGTAGCCAATTTGAAACAGATAACCAAATGGCAATTGACCTCCTATCCTATGAAAATTTCAAATGAAGCAACTCTTCCTTTTTCCTCACGTAAAGCACAAATCAAGCCGCCTATAAATGAAAATTGCAACTAATGTGTTATGAATAAAAAAAAGTATCAAAGATTTAACATGATGGGTTTAAGGCTTCACTTATGTTTCTTGGCTTTGTTTTCAACTTTTTTAATCTCAATCCACGGCCTTGGGCCCCTTTGCCTGCCAGAGGAACATGTTGCTTTATTCATCTTTGGAGATTCATTATTCGATGCTGGAAATAACAACTATATCAACACCATTACTGATTACCAAGCAAATTATGAGCCATATGGGGAGAACTTTTTCAAGTACTCTACAGGGAGATTTTCTGATGGCCGTATAATTCCAGATTTTATTGGTAAAAAATGCTGCTATGTGTGTGTCTTCTTTACCATAGAATCTGAAATTTTGCTATATATATTAACAATTTTTGATTTATTTCAGCTGAGTTTGCAAATTTGCCGTTCATTACACCATATCTACATCCTGGTTATCATCGATATACTGATGGGGCAAACTTCGCATCTGCAGGAGCTGGTGCTCTTGCTGAAACTCACCAAGGAATGGTATTTTTTTTAATCATTAATTTTAAGTAGGAGTCTTAATTTAAATACATTAATAGGATTGACATCTTGATCTTACTCTCTAACTCTTACTACTGGTATTGGCAATTGTGTGTCCTAAATCCTAATATGTCCCACCATATTCTCTTAAATAGAGTATTATGTGTTTCTTTAAAAAAAAAAAAAAAAAATTTAGAGCATTATATTTTGGGTAAAAGACAGATATAGTATATTAAATTCTTCAATTAAATTCAATATAAATAGTTGTATTCAATTTAATTTTTCTTAGAGAATATATTATTGTTTGTTCTTTCTTGGTCAATACAACCTTGTGTTGGAATTTAATTAAGTAACCTAATGTATATTATTGTACTTAAATTTTACTCGTGTTTTTATGGCATAAGCTTTCTTGAAGGAAATGGTTTAATACCTTTTTGTTTATCCACAGGTGATAGATCTAAAATCTCAACTGAATAATTTCAAGAACTTGGAGAGTCTGTTGAGCAAAGAACTCGGTGATGCAGAAGCAAAAAAATTATTGTTCAGAGCTGTGTACATAATTAGCGTGGGAAGTAATGATTATGTAGTCCCTTTCACTAGGAATTCTAGCATTTTTCAATCCTACACTCCAGAAGAATACGTAGACATGGTGATCAGCAATTTAACATTTGTGATCGAAGTAAGAAAAATAAACAATTTATTTAATAATTGAAGCAAGTTCATTTTACTAATCGTGTTCCTTTACCTTATAGATTGTTTATACTCATAGCTACATATTGATTTGCTAGGAAATATATAAGAAAGGAGGAAGGAAATTTGGGTTTCCAAACTTGTCGCCATTGGATTGTTTACCATTGGCAAGAGCACTAATTCCTGGAAACACAGGTGCATGCAAGCAGGAACTTACAGCCCTAGCAATATTGCACAATAAAGCACTCTCTGAAGTCCTCCAGAAGCTAGAGAATGAGCTCAATGGATTCAAATATTCAATAACCGATACCTACACTATTCTTAGTGAAAGAATAAATAGCCCTTTGAAATATGGTATGTCATGACCATTTTCATGGTATAGAATACTTAATTATATATTGTTAAACTTTGTGTTTTAGTTATATTATGTCATTAACTGATAGCATTATAACCATGTTGTGAAGGTTTCAAGGAAGGGAATATTGCATGTTGCGGAATTGGTCCATACAAAGGAATTAATAGTTGTGGAGGGAAGAGATCAGTTAAAGAGTACGAATTATGTGAGAATGCTAGTGAATATGTGTTCTTTGACACTGGTCATCCTTCCGAAAAGGCCAACCAGCAATTCGCAGAGCAAATGTGGAGTGGAACTCTCAATGTCACAGGACCTTACAATCTTAAAGAATTGTTTGAAGACAAATGGGTGTAGATTTGATAAGCATTAAGTGAATCATAGATGGTACTATTAGAATTTAAATAAAAAAGTAAGTATGGATCTTATTTTCAAACTAAATTTAATAAATAGGTTCAAGAGTTCAAATCGTCATATTGTGTAGACAATTCAATTTATTTTTATTTTTGTAAGGATGATCTAGCTAGTTCATCGTGGTGACTCTAGTGTAGCAGTATTATGTACATTTTTTTGGCTTGTAAATAAACATTTTATAATTCAATTATCTAAGGATTTCAATCTTTAAGGAAATGCATGCAAGACGCATTTAAGTATTTTTGGCTATTTTGAGATATCTTTAATATTTGAAGATTATCTTTTGTCAAGAGTATTTCACTATTTTGGTTATCTTGAAATATCTTAAATATTAGGAGATTATATGTTATTAAAAGGGTCTTAGAAGCACTCCCATTGTCCCACACAGTGTTGGTTATGAAAGCTATTAATAATACTATATATTAGTCGCTAACCCGCATGACGCACGAGAAAGCTATTGGGTATAATTGTAACATTCTCAATTATTCAATAATTGTATGAAAGATACATTTAAAGAACAGATTAATCAAGATGAACTACAATAATAGCAATTATGTTAAACCATCTAACAACAAATGAAAAAAAAAGGTCTCATATTAATACAATGAGAGAAACAAAACAAAACAAAAAACTAAATGTAAATTAAAATTATAAAACATTAATAGTGATCGTTGTAAACCACAAAACATATACATGGCTATTTAAAATCACTACTATCAAAAGAGATAGAGCACTGTTATCAACACTAAATATAAAATAATATAAATAATAAAATAAACAATGCAAGCCTGTAAACCACAAAGTTAATACTTGATAGACGTGGTAGAGGCATATAAACTTGAATATGAAAACTTCATAGGCTTGGTTAGGCAAAGGCACACAAAACAAAAATAAGGTTGAGAAGACAAAAGAACAACAGGTAAAAGAAACAAAGCAAAAAGAGAGGAGCCTAAGAGCAACCCCATCAGTAAGTGTAAAAGTTTCTTTCTCTTTTATAATAAAAACCTATTTTTTCTATTTTACACAATCAATTTCAAAAGCACTTACATCAGATTATCTTTAATACACCATCTTTTATTAAAATAATATTTTTTCACATTTTTTATTATTATTTCCCTTACCCATACACGGCCCCATCACCTTATCAAACACCACTTCTCTGAACACTCTTTCTCTTTCTTTTTCTCCTTCTTCTTTCCACTTTCTTCTTTCTTCTTCTCCTTCTTTCTTCTTCTATGATTTTTCTTCTTCAACATCTTCTTTCTTTCTTCTTTTTCTTTTGCTATTCTTTCTTTCTTTCTTCTTCTTCTTTTTCATTTCTAAAAAATAAATTCTTTCTCTTTCTCCGCCTCTCTTTCTCTATCAAATTGGTGCTCTTTTCAAATCTGAAAAAAAATCTCTCTACCAAGCCTCCATGGCTTAATACACTCACACTCTCTCTCTCTCTCTCATGGTGGCGTCAAGCTTGGGTTTTGGGTTAATTTGTATTTTGCCAAATGGGTTTTGTATTGTGTTTTATTTTGAGTTGTTTTTGCTTTGAGTTGATTTTAAGTTGGGTTTGTGATGATTTTCATTAATTTTGGGTTGATTATGTTTGGATTAAATTGATGTTGTAATGGGTTGGTTGTGGTAGTGGTGGTGGTGGTTGGTTAGTTGTGATGGTGGATGGATGTTGATGGTCAGCTTCTTCTTCTTCTTCTTCTTCTTCTTGGCATTGAAGAGTGGGTGAGAGAGAGTTTGACAAGGCAAAGGAGAGGAGAGAGAAAAATAAAATAATCATATAGAAAGCTACAGTAATCGTGCATATATGCACGGTTACTGTAGCAATTGTGCATATAAACAGTTTTAGACAGACTGATGTAGGTAGATTTTGAGCAAAAATGTGTAAAATTTGCAACTTTTTCTATTTTGCACTGATTGGTGTGATTTCTCTAAGCGAAAAAGTAAGAAATGAGTCTTAGCGAAGAAGATGAAGAAGAAGGGGGGAACGTCGACACAAGGTTGGGGCTGGCAACCTACATGGAGGTGACAACAGCTATCTAGTATCAGTTTATGACGCTGATTTTTTCCTCTTTTTTTTTTTTGAATGTTCAATATGTATATAAAACACTATAAACGTTTAGACCCCCAATTTCCAAATTATCAATTCAAACTTATTATCAAACAATTAATGTGCAGAATATGAACATAAGCATATAACAGAATTGATAAACAATCTAAACCAAATAAAATCACATCCACAGCAGAAATTAAATGGTAAAGATTAAGGGAAGAGAGACGCAAACACAAGGACAACACAACGGTGCGTTATCGAAGAGGAAACCGAAGCTCTCGGCGTAAAATCTCTCCACTGCTCTTCAAGCGGTAAATAATCCACTAAAGAATGTAATTGGGATACATGAACAGCAGAAGACCCTTCAAACCTAATCTACCCAGTGTACCTAAGCCCTCCAAGCTCCTACTCTAATGAGGTTACGCCAACCCTATTTCTTCTTTAACTTACCGGATTTCACTATAACCCGTAGCATAAACCAATATGAATTGGTTCATTTCGAACTACTTTCCAAAGCACCAAAAAGTCTTCTCACAGATATGAGTAAGGTGAGAAAAGGATTTGGTTAAAAAACCTCTCAAGGATATAACATTGGAGAGGGTGAGAGTTGAGGAATTTGAAGAGTCACTATGTGAAGATTATGGATGATTCAATCTTGTTTTTCTCTAGGGTTTCTCTCTCAATATTCTCTCTGGAAGCTCTTCATATTTCGTGGGTATAAATGGTATTTATACTGGAGTGAGAAAGGAATGCGAAGAGTCAGTTTTTTCATAACAGAGTGGACTAGCGACTTGGCCTCACGACTTGACTGAGTCGCGAGTCCAAGCTGAAAGCTAATTGAATGGCGAGTCTGGACTTTTTGTCCTGTAGTACTACAGCTGGCATGACGGTTCAGCTTCTCTGCATGTTTCACTCGTGTGCATCTTCTTGCGGCTTGCAAGCCGTGAGCCACCCGTGAGATCCTGTCGCGAGTCCCTACTTCACTGCACAATCTTGAGCATTTCTTCACACTCTCTCACACACTACCCTTACATGATTCCCACCTAAACACAAGGTTACTAATTGCTAAATTACAAGCAAATTTGGCACGGAATAAAGTCAACAAGATGGTTGATTAAATTCAACCTTACATTTTTTTTTGGTATTGTATCGACTTCCATTTTTCTCCAAAAATTTCTCACTATGGGAAGATTAGTAAATGGCAGATCTATAGTTGGGTTTTTTTTTTTTTTTTTTTTTTTTTTTTTTTTTTTTTTGTGCGGATAATATTGCTAATATGGTAGTCAGATGTTAAATGATCTGATTTTTGGGTTTCGAGGGGAGGAGATTGTAGCGTGAGAGATGTGAGAAGGCTAATGTTTGGGGGAAGGAGAAGGCTAGAGAAGAGAGAGGAGGGGGAGAAATAATTATTGGTATTAATTTTTAGAGTTAGGTTTTGGGGGAAGGAGAAGGTTAAAGAAGATTTTCAGAGTTGGGAAGTTATTGGGTTTGATTTTCAGAATTGTGTTTTAGGTTTTAGCTTTTTATTTATTTATTTTTTTTATAGCTGAAATTTTTGGATTAGAAAATGGTTTTTTTTTTTTTTTTAATTTTTAATTTTTTATAACAATGCTAATGTGTAGAAACGTGGGAACTCTAAAAAAAAGGTCAAATATTAGTTAGATACTTCGGTTTTATAGTATATATAGATAATAGGGTTAAAAAATATTTCACAAACAAATAATAAGAGGAAAGGAAAAAAAGAGGACATGAAAAAAATTAGTCACAATCGCACACAAAAGAACTATAAGTACTTATGTGATTTGATCTTAGGCTGACGACCATAAATGATAACAATAAAAAAATATTTCAGTAACAAATATAAAGAATACAAATTAATAAAGTGTCACTCTAAAAAAAACCCAAATTCTAGACATATAAAGAACTCTCTCACACAAGAACTCTCTCACACACATAAACTGTAGTAGTCCATGATATTCTAGAAAACTATGGTTATTGAAATCTATAGCAACTAATCGCAAATCTATGTGATGCGTGAAAATATATAATTATTTTGAGATGTGATATAACATATAATTTATTCTCTAAATTTTATTGTAGATAATTTTTTCTCTATAAAAATTAAATAATTTTTAAAAGTAATTTCTATTTCTTTATTTTTACAAATATATACTTTATCATTTTTTATTGATATTATTATTTTTTGAAGTGGTCCATATTCTTCAAACTATTTTAATTATTATGCCTTATATTTTCCTAATTTCTTTTGGTAGAACTAAAATTTTTAAGTTTCAAATTTCTCATTCTCTTAAGGAGATTATCATGATAATAAAAACTTATCATATAATTGCATTTGAAATTACTCAAATAATTGAAAATACACTCAATACAAACCTTTCTTTTCTCATTCCCAAGTAAGTACATGAAGTGAACCAAAATGAACCGAATGGACCAAAGTGGACCAAATGGACCAAATTGGATCAAACAAGACCAAGATGGACTAAAGTGGACCAAAGTGGAAGGAATTGGACTGAATTAGATAGAAGTGGACTGAATTCCAAACCATAATTATTAAATATAAATAAAAAATTTAATAATAATTATAAACGTAAAGGGATGTAATATATATCATAATTTATGATAAGTAATGTATTTCAGAAGTAATATCACTCAGATTTATTATCACATTAATATTTTTAATAAATTATTATGCATGCATCTATGATTCTATGTGCCTATTGAAGATTTTATTCAAGTTAAATTTGGTACCATGTAGAGAAAGTTGGTACACCACCAAAATGATAATAATAATAATAATAATAATAATAATAATAATAATAATAATAAATCAGGAAAACCACGTGCATGTAATATTTTATAGAAAAAGGAGTAGGAAAAAAAAAAAAAACCCATTTTTTAAGAGCTTTATTATCTCTATCGTTTGAAGTTGATGAAAATGACATATAGTTATCTAAGTAGAAGAACTGAACCCTTCAAACTGACCTTGAATGCTATATACATTATCATACGAATATGAATACAATGGTGGTATGAGATTTTTTTCAAGTGAGTATAAACTATAAATTAAGGTGTTTCCACCCCAGGTGTTTGTTTACATGTATTTTCTATTATAAGTTATATTTAGGTTCAAGAATATGTGAAGTCATTGTACGTAGTAAAAGTGATGGTCATATCATAATTGATAAGTTATAGTTATTTTTGAGAATGAGAAAGACGTAGTGTATTATTGCATACATTAATATTTATATACATATATTTTTTTAAAGAAATGATGAAATATTCATATTTATATACATTAATATTTGTTTTAATTGTGTTTAATCTTGGATTGGTTGGGGTCGCACAAGGGTTTGTTGTATTTGTTTCTGGTGGAAGGTTTGGCTGGTTGGAGAAGTGGTTTGGTTGTGGAGAGTGGTACGTGGTGAAATTGGGTCGCTGGTGAGATTTGAAAGTTGGGCTTGGGGTTTCAGGTTTGGATATAGAATTTCTAACGAGTGTGTGAATAGAGGTAGTGAGGGGTAATTTTGTCCTTTAAAAAATGATTTCATGTGTGTGAATCATCGTGAGCCATGTGTCTATTTTTTAAGAAAGTAAAATTGTCTAGTCCAAGTCAAATACCATGACTGCACTTCAATAGGCCACATAGATAATAAAGTAACAAACATAAAAATGGAATGACAAAAAGTATAACATTTTACACATAGGTCATAAAGTAACGAACATAAAAGGAATGATGAAAAGTATAACATTTTACAAAGTTTAGGGATTAAAAACAAACATTTGAAAGTTTAGAGATAAAAAACTAGCTTTTGTAAAAATTTTAGAGACAAAAATTATATTTTACCATTGATTTTATCAATAGATAGTAGGGCATCATGACCACAAAAAGAGGAATTTTATTAGTATGTGTTCAAAACTAAAGGCAAGGATTTTTCAAAAAGCCCAAGGGTAAACTGTTGGGTCCCAAATAATATTATCATCAATATTATCAATCCAAAATAGTAATTATACACAATAATACAAATATTTACATGAAAAATCTTTCTCTTTGAAGAGAAAAATCACGGGATAAACTTTGAATCAATTCACTATTATCAAATTAATTACAATAATTCTCAAGTTTGTACCTAACTTGAGATTCACCAAATATAATAATAAATCCTCTTATGTATGTCTCATGATTAAAGAAAAACTTCTTATTTTATTTACTCTCATATACACTAATTATTTATCTTGAATGTTGCAACAATTTACTCTCACCTCTCTATTTTCTTCTCTATGCGCAACCCTATTTCTTGACTGTCTTCTTTATCTGGCATACAACCAAAACAACATATAATTGTCTTTCTATATAAGACACAACTCCCCAAGCCTTCTCCTTCTCCTATTTCAAGTTGAAAATAGGATTCTTCATACTTGGCTGCCATGCACACTTCTGATATGAACGTGTTTTCCTATTTCTAATAGGAGTTGCTCATCACGTGGCTCTCTTGCCACTAAAGTGGGCTGGACCCACAACATAAACAACTTTGAATTGTCTTAGTAGTTGAGTGTGTGTAACAAAACTCTTGATAATGAGCAATGGACCGGAGTAAGGGTTAACCTGCAATTTGAAATTGAGACAAAAATATGGTTAAGTTATATCATATCAACAAATGCTACGCAATAAACGTTGAATTTAGAAATCGTGGTTGTGGCAAGTGATTTCACCAAATTACAACAATATTTGAATAAAAATACTATTTTAGATAGATACAACAACTTATTTGTTTTTATCAATTACTTTAGATAAAATAACAATAAGTGTTTTTTAACAAAGCATGCAACATGCATCTAATTTTTAGTTTATGGAGCCTACAAGTTATTTGTTCTTATCAATTTCTTTAAATAAAGTAACAATAAGTATTTTAACGAAACATGCAGCATGCAATTTAGATAAAATTACAATATGTTTTTTAACAAAACGTGCAGCATGCATCTATGTTTCAATTGAAAGAGACAACAAATTGTTCTTATCATTTTCTTGAAATAAAGTAAAATAAGTATTTTAACAAAACAGACAACGTTAAAATGCATCTAACTTTTGCTTGATAGAGAAAATAACTTATTTGTTATTATCTATTTCTTTAGTTAAAGTAACAATAAGTTTTTTAAATTAATCATGCAACAAGAATCTAAAATTCAAAAATTTAAATTCTATTCCAACTAAAAATATATTTTCAAAATTTTAAGATATATATATATATATATATATACTTTTTTTTTGTTTTTTTTGTTTTGTTTTTTGTTTTGTTTTTTGTTTTTGTTTTTTTTGTTTTTTTTTTCAAGTTGAAACTTACACATATGTATTTGTATTAGAAGGATATACATGTTATATTGATTCATAGGAGTTGATAAATTTATATGATATTCTCTCTCTCTCTCTCTCAATTTTTTCCTAATAAACAACTACTCTCATTAATTATTAAATTAATTTTTATAAATAGTTAAGTTATATTTCCTTAAATTAAGGGATAAAATAACAATAGTTTAATTTACGTAAAACTTTATCATTTAAATTTAAAAAAAATTTAAATTCTTTTCAAAATAAAAGTCTATTGGAAATTCTTTTTAACATCCTTCCCTAGAAAAATATAATAACAAATAAATAAATTCTAAACTGAAATTAGAAATCCCATACAGTACCCCACGCTTTTTTCCCCTCAAGTTACATCTTACGTTTTTATTAATTATTTAGAAACATTATTAATTGTTAGGATATATATCATCGAATCAAGGGATAATATTTAATTATAATTTAAATTAGCTAAAATTTTATCATCTAAGTTTCAGAAATTTAAATCCTACTCCAACTAAAAATCTATTATCCAAATTTCAAAACTTATATATATATATATATATATATATATATGAGATGAGTTCAAGTTACACATTTTTTAAACCATTAGATTTAAGTAGATCCAATAGTTAAAAAAAGAACTTCATTAATACTAATATTCTAATTGATTTCATTTATTATCTCTTATTTAATATATTCCATACTTGTTTTTAAACTAAAAAAAAAAAAAACTATAATCTCTCTCTTTCTCTTTGCCGTGTTGTTGAATAACACATTCCATACAACATAAGTGTTGTATTCTACTTCAATGTCTCTGGTCCTTGGTTATCAATAGGTTGTGTGTAGTGCCGGCTCTATATATAAAGCAACTGATGCGATCGCCTAAGGTCCCAAGTAGAAAAAAGGCCCTCAAATTTTAATCAATATATAGGGGTTTTTAAAAATATTATAATAGTATTAATTAAGTCCAAATATTAGCCAATGAATAAAATAATATTTTTTTATCAAATGAAAAAAAAAAAAAAAACATGTTACATCCACAACATTTTTCACAACACTTTCAAAATAAATCATAAGAGATAGGTTATTACAAGGTATTATTAATGATAAAATATTAATTTTAGTGATGAGTTCAAATTAGAACCTTTAAGGACTCGATTCGTGACGAACCGTATCGGTGTTGGGCTCGTACGTAAGGAGGCCCATACAATATCATTTGTAGAGCGTGAGTTTGAAAGGCTAGGCCTTGGTCACCAGGCGGTGGGTTTTCCGTTGTGTTCATAAATGGTTAAGTTTTCTTCACCCCTGGAATCTTTTTCCTGGAGGTGGGCTGGGAGGCTCTCGTTTCTGGCCATTTTTCCCAGCCTCTTCTTTAGGTCACTTATTTTCCCTTTTATACTGGCCTGTGTTCGCTGTCCTTCGTCCACGTGTAGGGTTAAATTTTCTAAGACTGATACTTGTCCCATCAGCCCATATCCAAAGTCGTTGGGGGTGGTTGTAAAAGCCAAAGAATGCGGCTCTGTCAGGTACAGAGCATTGAATGGCAGTAAGGGCAGCTTTCTCCGGATATTTTAGATTTTCTTTCAAAGTTAGACCTATACCGTTTTTGCCCCTCTCTTCGGTGGGACTTTGGGTTTGCCGAGGACTGAGTGGTCCTCGACGGTATCTTTAAGACTATCCTATACTCTACATTATTGGCCTTGGGCCATAGCTATCTTCGGCTTGGGCCTTTGGACTCCCTATGAGTAAACGGGCCCGGCCCATAAGCTATTGGGCCCTACAATAGCCCCTCAAAACCCTGCTGTCCGACCTTTGAGTTGGAAAGGTGGGTTTTGGTAATACCGAGCCGTTACTATGGCTCATTTAATTTAGCCCTTCATTGATACTGGCGGTTCTCCACTTGCCCAGAAAATATATCGGTTTACAGGGTGTTCCCCTTAATTTACTCTCGACACGCTCCTGCCGTTTGGCTGTCCAAGATGCGCCTTTAATGACTTCCCTTTACGAGACTCATTTACATTTGACGGTTCGTCTGATGAGGTGGGGAAGCGGAACGGACACCTCTTTTATCTTCAGATTCTTTTGGAAACCTGAACGAATTTAATATCGTCTGTTTTGCCCTTCCTATAAGAAGACAAGTAGGAGGCTATCACTTTCGTACAAAGACCCTTTTATCTTTCTGAGATCTGAAACCCTTAGCGTTTATTTAACCCAATAGTTATACACCAAATCATAATACGTTCACTATAACGAGCGATGACGGAATCATACCCCTCCTCAAAGCATCATGTTCTAATAAAGCTCAAAATGGCTCAGTCAGGGTAGGGATGGCGGAGACTTAAGATTTGTCTCACCTTCCTTTCAGCCAAAATCCGAAACAGGGGCTCATCACGTCAAACTTTCGGCGTGACTGAGTCGAGAACACCTATTATCACTACCCACCGCTCTCTTATGAGCATACCTAATATGGCTCCAGTGGGTTAGGAGTCAGGACCGAGGCAGGGACTAAGTGCCCCTGCTTCTTCCTCTCTTCGTTCACTGGCGCCTCCTTCTGCCTCCCTTTCTTAGTTTTCCCAGCACCAGATCTATCCTGGTGCTTTCCCTTCTCCCTCTTTTGCTCCTTTTTCTTTCTTTTCATCTCTTCTCTCTTCTTCTCCTCCTTCCTTACTCATGTCCTCCATCTTCTTCATTCATCTCCTCCATCTTCTTCCTCCATCTCTTCCATCTTCTTCTACAGAAGGTCCCTTTCTCAATATGGGCGCTACTGAAGCAAAGTTTGGAAGGACTTCGGAGACGAATTTAACAAGACATCTGGTTGTTTACTTATCTGTATTGTTGAGGTTTTTCTTTTTTTTTTTTTTTATTGTTTCGACAGTTTATCTTTTGTATAGGCTTGTTTAAGCCCCTTTTCGTACGTTGTAATACATCTTCATATTAATAAAAATGGCTATTACTTTACTTCGCATGTTCTATCTCTTTATTTCCGAAATGGTGACACAATACGTAGACACATAATTCAGTTAAATACTACCCTGTTCTGTACTTACAAAAATAATCCGACTTAATAATTCTGACTTAAACAAATAATATTCAAAACTGAAACTCTTATGAGACAGGAAATGAGAAGGCATTATAATGAGCTTAATAAATCGGCCGGGCACAATACCGCCGATCTTAGAGCACAATACATGGGGTCTTACCCCTTTATCAAAGAAAAAGGCGTTTTTACGAATTTGCAAGTGCTGTTCGGCACAATAATATAGCATTTGAATCAATAACAACCATGGCCGAAGTATTCGCTAAGAAAAAGATATCACCATAACTTTAATAGAATTGCTTGGCACAACAAGGCCGACCCGTGAAAAATAATACTTACCCCAAACTAGCTGAGGTGAGAACCGAAGGCTTGATGCTGGGTAAGAAATAATCATCTGAAGACATATCACCCGCCAAATGAACATCCCCCTTAGGCTACTGAATATTGGGGCGTTCCACCACCTTCCTTACGCTTTTGTTGGCCTTAACCTTTTACGGTATTTAAGCCGAGGATTAAGTAGCTTAACATTTTTATCAAGTAGCCAATCTTACGAAACCCAAACTTTTTCTCATCCAAGTAGTTGGTTTCCCCATAGGCTTGAGTCCGAGGACCATTCAATGCCTTGGTTCTGTCCAAAACCTAGTTTTCCTCATCCAAGTAGTTGGTTTCCCCATAGGCTTGAGTCCGAGGACTATGCAATGCATTGGTTCTGTCCAAAACCTAGTTTTCATCATCCAGGTAGTTGGTTTTCCCATAGGCTTGAGTCCGAGGACTATGCAATGCCTTGGTTCTGTCCAAAACCTAGTTTTCATCATCCAGGTAGTTGGTTTCCCCATAGGCTTGAGTCCGAGTACTATGCAATGCCTTGATTCTGTCCAAAACCTAGTTTTCATCATCCAGGAAGTTGGTTTCCCCATAGGCTTGAGTCTGAGGACTATGCAATGCCTTGGTTCTGTCCAAAACCTAGTTTTCTCTTTGCGTGGGGCCCTGGCTTTAGGGGAGGTAGCTCCTCAGCCAAGCCCCTAGAGTTATCTAAGCGATTGACGCTAATAAACGTAGCCCCTAGCCAGGAATCATAGACCTTAGCGGAGCTTTACACTAAAACTGTATAACCAGTTGTTAAAAATGGCAAAGGAACTCTCCCAACCTACCGTCTATACCAACACACAAGCCTTTCCCATAGACGGCGCCAATTGTAAGGACTCGATTCGTGACGAACCGTATCGGTGTTGGGCTTGTACGTAAGGAGGCCCATACAATATCATTTGTAAAGCGTGGGTTTGAAAGGCTAGGCCTTGGTCACCAGGCGGTGGGTTTTCCGTTGTGTTCATACATTGTTAAGTTTTCTTCACCCCTGGAATCTTTTTCCTGGAGGTGGGCTGGGAGGCTCTCGTTTCTGGCCATTTTTCCCAGCCTCTTCTCTAGGTCACTTATTTTCCCTTTTATACTGGCCTGTGTTCGCTGTCCTTCGTCCACGTGTAGGGTTAAATTTTCCAAGACTGATACTTGTCCCATTAGCCCATATCCAAAGTCGTTGGGGGTGGTTGTAAAAGCCAAAGAATGCGGCTCTGTCAGGTACAGAGCATTGAATGGCAGTAAGGGCAGCTTTCCCCGGATATTTTAGATTTTCTTTCAAAGTTAGACCTATACCGTTTTTGCCCCTCTCTTCGGTGGGATTTTGGGTTTGCCGAGGACTGAGCGGTCCTCGGTGGTATCTTTAAGACTATCCTATACTCTACATTATTGGCCTTGGGCCATAGCTATCTTCGGCTTGCGCCTTTGGACTCCCTATGAGTAAACGGGCCCGGCCCATAAGCTATTGGGCCCCACAGAACCAATAACAAATTAACATCTAAGATTTGTTATGAAAATATTATGAATATAGCACTTCTAAAAAAAAAAGAGCAATACAAAAAAAAAAATCACAACATTTTTAACAAGTTGAGTTGACAAATTTTTACTAATTTTTATCTAAGTCCACCACTAACATCACTTTTTTACTTACTATTATCAAATTATCAATCTGTCACGTCAATAGGTGTGAAAAGTTTTGTCAAATTTTTTCTTTATAGACTTTCAAAAAAAAAAATCTACATGGTTCATGTTAATTAGTAGTAATTTTGCATCTAAAATAAGATAATTGAATTTAAATTTTTTAAAAATCATATTTAAATATATAAAAGGCCTTAATTTCAGTTTTTACCTTAGGCCCCCAAATATATTAAGTTGCCCCTGGTTGTGTGCTGTTTTTTTTTTTTCGAACGTCACTGAAGTCTATATCTACAACTATATGAATGTCTAGGAGTTGATTAATCATTAAAAAAAAAAAAAGAGTAATCAACTCCTATATGAACGTCACTGAAGTCTATATCTACAACTATATCTCATTGAAGTCAATAGATTGTAGTTTTATCAATAGTATAGAAACTGGAGATAGAGATGTGGAGATAGAGAACAAAATAGTCTAGAAACCATTGCAATCACATGCAATAGAATAAAATAGTTCATCAACTCAAAAATAAAAAATAAAAAATTATTCATACCCTGAACCAAGAGCCGTGCAAATCAAGAGAGAGAGAGAACATATAGTTTTTTTTGGGTTTAGAGACAAGTATGGAATGTATTAAATAAGGGATAATAAATAAAATCAATTAGAATATTAGCATTAATGAGGGTTTTGTTTTTATCATTAGATCTACTTAAATCCAATTATTTAAAAAATATGCAACTCTTTAGAGTTACACCAGATATAACCTGAAACCCATATACACACACACATATATATATATATATATATTTATATAATTCACGACTAAATCTGTGCATCGCAGAAGACTTTCACTAGTTATATTAAAAGTGGAAATTGCAAATGTGAGCACCTCAAAGTAAACGCTAAAGAATAGTATGAAAGAAACCTTCACAAAATAAAATTTTAAAAGTTGTTGAATGTTTAATGTATATGATAAAGACGACTACTACTAGTCTACTACTAATAATTGTCTCACATCTATTCTAGCATATAAAAAAAAAAATTTCACCGACAACTACCATGAAATAAGGAAGCGTCATCTCTTCCTTATGATAAACAAAGCATTCTGCTTTTTTTTTTTCTTTTTAACCAAGTAATATTGTAATAATGCAAAGTTCTCTATAAATGACAAGTGCAACTAAGTAATGAGTTATCAGAAAAAGTGAACGAGGTTTATAACATGGTGAGTTTTAGGTTCCATTTCTGTTTTTTGGTTTTGTTTGTAGTCTTTCTTACCCCAACCCATAGTCATGGCCATATATGCCTGCCAAAACAACATGTTGCCCTATTCATCTTTGGGGATTCAATATTCGATGCTGGAAACAATGACTATATCAACACCACCACTGATAACCTAGCAAATTATGGACTGATGACGTCGAAAATTGTCACCAATGGGTCACACCGTACTCGCGACTCAATCGAACCTGCACGATAAAAAACGATCGAAAGAAAACCTTTAGAGAGCACCGGTGTGGGGCCGGCCAAATACTCTCCGAAGGTCAAGTCAGAATTTGTCTCTTTACTCTAGAGTGTTAGGTAGGGTCAATTAATCATACCTCGATTTGCGAGAATGTTAGTCCTTTTATAGCAGTGGAGAGGTGGCTTTTCTTCTTGACCTCCAGATCTTTCCAATGTGGGACTCTGATACAAATTCTCCAAAAGCGTGGTGGGCCGGGATTCCCCTTTTCGGATCTTAGGGCTTTTCTAGGCGATACGGACTTCGGATCATGGGCCCATACTGTGTCTGTCAGCGATGGGCCTTAAAAGCGCGTGGGACCATCCTCACACAGGCCAAACAGTCCCAATCCGTCAGGCCCCTTAAGATAGGCCCATCAGATTATATATTTCATCATCTTCATGGACCATATGGGGAGACCTTCTTCAACTACCCCACTGGAAGATTTTCTAACGGACGTCTAATCCCAGATTTTATTGGTAAAATGCAATTAATCTTACTTTCTTTCTTCTTCTTCTTCTTCTTCTTTTTTATTTTATTATTATTATTATTATTATTTTTTTTTTTTTAAGAATTTGAATTGTTAGTACATTGATTGTTGAAATTTTATTACAGCTGAGTTTGCAAAGTTGCCATTCATTACGCCACTTCTATATCCCGGTTATCATCAATATACTGACGGGTCAAACTTTGCTTCTGGCGGAGCTGGGGCTCTTGTCGAAACTAACAAAGGATTGGTATGTATCTTTTACATTAAGTGTGTGTATATATATTCACACATGTACAATACTGACATTGAAATTTCACTCTCCAATCCTTATTGATAGGACAAGGAGTTCTCCTTTTGTTCAATGACTAATAGTATTAAGTAGGCAGCATTTTTTTTTTTTTTTTAAGAAGAAATTAGGCAGCTTAATTAAATTTTCAGTGTAATTGATCATATCATGCTGAATAAAATAAATAAATATATAAATGATAGATAGGCTTGAAATTTGCATTGCCAATAGAGCTTTAACTAAATTATCTGATTGAGTAACAGTGAGATATGCAAATCATATGGTAGCGAACTAGAGGTTTTTGGCTTCCTTCTAGAAATCTTTAAGTTCTACCCACTTATCTCTGGACTGGCATATGAAAAATGGATGTGAAAAAAAAAATGATGAAGAAAATTTAGCAAGAAAGAGTCGGAGTGAAATCAAGAAGAAGAAGAAGAAGTGGGTTCAGAGCCTAAATAAGAAGTGGCTAATCTGATTCATTTTATTAGGAATTTTTAAAAATACACTATATAAAATTTATTTATTTATAGTATTATTTATATTTATTATGAAATATATGTATTTGGTGCGTAATTCTGGAATGGTACACCAATACATACAGGAATTGAAATCTTCTATTCCAATAGCAAATTTGGAACGCTCTCTAAAATAAAGTTCAAAACATTGGATGACACGGACATGACATGTGTCTTAAAATTGTCACATGTTGGCTCCTTTCCAATGCTCTTGTATATTGGATAGAGACTGCACCTCTAGCAATAATTCATTTTAAAATAGTGTGCTTGCAATAATATATTACCCAAATTTCAAATGCCTGAGTAGACCATATTTTCCTAATCTTCTTTTCCTCTAATTTTTGGGGCAGGTGATAGACCTAAAATCTAAACTACATTATTTTGAGAAATTGGCGAATCAGTTGAGGAAAAATCTAGGACATGAAGAAGCCAAGAAATTATTGGCGAGAGCAGTTTACTTAATTAGCATTGGCAGCAATGATTATTTTGCCCTTTTTACCTCAAATTCCAGTGCTCTTCAAACCTACTCTCCGGAAGAATACGTAGATATAGTGATCGGCAACTTAACAAGTGTGATAAAAGTAATAACATTCAATATTCAAAATAAATTGTCATTCTATTTAATTCTTGTTGTTGTTGTTGTTGTTTTTTTTTTTTTTTTTTTTTTTTTTTTTTTTTAACATTCGCAAAAATTTGTAATACTAAATAGCCATATCTTGATGTGCTAGGGAATATATAAGAAAGGTGGAAGGAAAGTTGCGATGCCAAACTTGGCACCGTTGGGCTGTTCGCCAATTACAAGAGCACTAAATACAAATAACACAGGTGCATGAATTGAGGGACTTTCAGCACTAGCGAAATTGCACAATGAAGCACTTTCTAAATCCTTGCAGGAGCTAGAAAATAAACTCGATGGATTCAAATATTCAATAACCGATAAATACACTTCTCTAAGTGAAACCATAAATAACCCTTCAAAATATGGTATGTCAATCATTTTCATAGTGCATAATGTATTTTAGTTCGATCACAAACTAAAAGTGTCTCTGTTTTTATTTTATTGTGAAGGTTTCAAGGAAAGCAAGATTGCATGTTGTGGAACTGGTCCATATAGAGGAACTTTTAGTTGTGGGGGGAAGAGATCTGTCAAAGAATACGAATTATGTGAGAATGTTAGTGAATATGTGTTCTTTGACAGTATTCATGCCACCGAAAAGGCCAACCAACAAATCGCTGAGCTAATGTGGAGTGGAACTCCTAATATCACTGGACCTTACAATCTTGCAGCATTGTTTGAAAACTAAGAAATGTAGATTTGTTTTAAAAAAAAAAAGTGAAATAGGTTATGTTATAATTAAAATCTAAATAAGAATTGTATTTTCATACCGAATTAATAAATATATTCAATATTTCAAGTTGTATGATCATATTCTCAATACTTACAAGAGTTTTACTAATCAGCTATGTAATTTCTATCAAGTGTGCGTCAACAGAGGGAGTGAGGGGTAATTTTGTCTATTTGAAAAATAATTTTCATGTGCACAAATCATTGTGAGTCATATATCTATTTTTCTTTTAGGAAGTAAAATGATTCAATCCAAGTTAGATACCATATCAGCACTTCATTAGGCCATATAGGACAAAAACTAAAAGATTTAAACAAAAGGATGAACAATATAACATTTTAGAAAGTTTAGGGACTAAAATCAAACATTTGAATGTTTGGGGACGAAAAACGAACTTTGATAAAAGTTTAGGGATTAAAATAATATTTTACCCTTAATTTTCTCATTAGATACCAGAGTATCATGACCACAAAAAGAGGCATATTATTAGCATGTGTTCAAAACTAAAGGCAATGGAGTTGGACTTTTCAAAGAATATCATTGTGAAATGTAAAGGTCCAATGGTAAACTGTTGGGTCCTAAATAATATTATTACCAATATTATCAATTCAAAATAGTAATCACACAAAATAACACAAATATTTAGTTGAAAAAACCATTTCTCATTGAAGAGAAAAACCACAGGACAAACTTTGAATAAATTCACTATTATTAAATTAATTACAATAATTCTCAAGTTTATGCCTAACTTGAGATTCACCAAATACAATAATAAGTCCTCTTGTGTATGTCTCACAGTTATAAAATATCTTCTTATTTTTTTTACTCTCACATACACTAATTATTTATTTCGAAGGTGGCAACAATTTTTTTTGTCTTCTCTCTCTCTCTCTCTCTTGTCTTCTTTTTCGGGCTCATGACCAAAACAACATACACTACTAAATACGCGAGCTATAGCCACATTTTTTAGCTGCGTTTTAAAAAAACGAAGCTTAAACTACCAACCTATAGTTGCGTTTTTTAAAACGCAGTTATAGGTTAAGTCTATAACTGCATTTCTATGTATTTTTAGCCACATTTTTTTGGATAGGGTCAACTGTTGCGTTCAAAAAGCGTAGTTAGAGGTCCAACTGAATAATTTTTTATTTTTAAAAAAATAAGACCTATACCCACATTTAAAAAACCTGGCCATAGCCAACCTAAAGTTGTTTTTTTAACAAATGCGATTATAGACCTCACCTATTATGGCACTTAGAAAGTGCCGCAATAGGTCATTCCTGAATAAATAAATAAAAAGTTACACTACCTATTACGGTGCTTGAAAGAGCCGCAATAGGGCCCTTAAATTAAAAAAAAAAAAAAAAATTAGGGTTAAAATTTTAAACCCAAATCAGATCTCTCTCTAAGTCGTTTGATCATATCACTCTCTCTAACCCATCTCTCTCTCTCTCTCTCTCTCTCTCTCTCTCTCTCTTTCTCTCTCTCCATCTTCAACATGTTGCCCCCTACCATCTTAATGTGCCGCCGTTGAGCTAACCGGCCTCCAGCCGCCTCAATGTTCTGTAGCCTCGATAAGTTCTTCTCTCACTCTCTCTCTCTCTCTCACTAGCCAATCCTCCTCATTGTGGCATTGCCAATCCTCTTCAACGTGTCGCCGTCGATGAAGCCCATCCTCCATCCGTTGCCTCACTTCAAGGTATTTCTCCCTTTCACTAGCTAAGTTTATTTATTTATTTTTTTATGTTTTATAGTTTCAATTTCATATATATTTTTTTTAAATAAAGCTAATGTGTTATTTTGCTGTGGTTATGCTTAAAGTTTGGATTTTGGATTGGGTTTTGCTGTTGTTACTCTTAAATTTTGGCTTGGTTATTTTTGTTGTTGTGCGAAAGTGTTTTTTTTTTTTTTTTTGGGACAAAATTTAATTACAAAATTGTTTGTACTATTAGGCCACAACCTTACTCAATAAAATAAATATTACTACATAATTTGAAAATCTAATAGTTGAATAGCATGTTCTGTATACTCTTAATACATATGTAAAATTTTGCGTCAATCAGATATTATTTACTATATGATTTATAAGCTTATATTTTATGCATAATTTTAAATTACAAAAACTTGTAATTTAAACAATTTATTAATGACATAGCTATTGATCTTTAATTTTTTAGAAATTTCGTAAGTATGGAAGATATAAGAAAACGCTACAAAAAAACCGGTCTAAAGCTGTGTACCCCAAAAACGCGGCTATAGGCTTTGAGGCGCGTTTCCTTATAAACGCGGCCTAAAGCGCGCAACTCAAAGCCTATAGCCGCATTTTTGAAACTCCGGCTAAAACCAGACCTATAGCCGCGTTTTCTAACCGCGGCTATAGGATTCGGCCCTATAGCTGCGTTTTTGGAAACGCAGCAGTAGACCCCAACCTAATAAACGCGGCTCCAGGACAGCTTTGAGCTGCGGTTATTAACGCGGCTATAGGCTTCGGACCATATTCATTAAGGACAACAACCATGTGAAATTTCCTGATTTGGAACTCTCTAAGAAGATTCCAGACTAACATCGAATCTGCAAAACCAATAAATATGATATAATACACTGAAACTTTATAGCTTAGACACACACACACAAACATCAAAATAATGTTGATAGTCTGTTAAAATTGTGGTGCACACCAATAAATACTAATAACTGAATTAAACTAATTGAAATGAAGAGTCACACAACTGTCAACTAAACATAATATTAATGCAAAATTTTGACCCATGGAACAGGACAGTCAAAAGTTTGATCAACAAATCAGACAATTCATGCAAAATGTAAAAGAATGGAAATTCAAGTGATGTAGCAACTATTTGGTTGATTTTTAAGATGCTTTCATTAGAGGGTGTGCAATCCTTGGCTGTTGAGTACAAGTTCTAGCCAATGCTAAAGGGTTCCCCACCCCCAAAAAATAAAATAAAAATTGAGGCTTAGTTGAGTCAATTAACTTTTGGATAAGGCTGCTATCCACCTTTATTCAGTTTTTTTTTTACTATACTGAGCATATGATTCTCACCCCAAGTTGACATAAAAATTAGAGCTTACCAGGCACAAAGTATGCAGGTTTGTGAGCCATATCTCCAACAGTAGTACATATAGACCATGCTGTAACACACAAACACGATATCGAAAAAAGAATTTGAGACACTCTAATAAGGAATTGATGATGCACCTAAAATAATACATATAAAACTTGGTTATCATACTTCTCTTATTAGTACAAATGAAAGCCATTCATCATACACTTAAGAAAAAGATGGTAGAGTGGACCTAAGAACATATGCAGCGAGAGCAAAACAACAATAGTTTGACAATAGATAGGGCTCTACTTGTGTGAGGTTTGAAAAAATTGGTAAGCAAATAGTGTTATGATGTTATCTAACTCCAAACTTTGAACAATAAAAATCATCATTTGGATAAAAAGTACTTGTCATTCCATCAAAATCCAATCCTATTTGTTTCTTATCACACAAAAACCATAAATTAAAATCAACGAAATTATATAAAATCTAAAGCATATTACGTAAACAATTTGATACTTTAGATGAGAATTTAAAAAAAAAAAAAAATTAACTATAAAGTACAAAGTGTCATTACCCAATTTATAACACTTCAGATTAATACATAACAATATATTTAAAATTTTTTAATTTCATAGTTGGGAATGAAGTGTTAATCAGCGAAGTTATATTTTGAGTAAATTTCTAAAGATAAGGATTATCAGGAAAAAAAAAAAAATGATCAGAAATAGAGGCAGATTAGGAATCTAAAAATAAAAAACAGAGAGACAAAAAAGGTGCACACTCAGCACAGAAAAAACAGAAGCTGAAAGTCACAGTCATAGACCATTATTGCAAAATAGCAAAATAGGTAGCCGCCGGAGCCAAAAAAAAAAAGCCTAACCACAACACTGACCCATTATAAAATATCCAGTTTGCATGATCCAAGTCGTGCTGTGGTATATGTTGCTTGTCTGAGTAGTCCAGCAGATAGCCCCTGCTCAAAATAATGCAATTAGACCAACTAATGTGCTTTTGTGTGTGCAATGTGTGTGTTGCCAGACGGGGGAGGGAGGGACCAAATATCAAGACACAACACATAGGTACAATTTGAATCAAACAAATCACAATAATTACAGCCAAATTAAATTACACCATTAAGCATGTGACCCTTCATTACCCTTTAAACAAGCACCCTCTACATAAATTCATACACCAAACTAAACAACGGGCAAATACTTAACACAATCCAAACCATATAGCTCATCTGAAAATAATGAGGATATCACCCTAATGTACACACTATATGATAAATTTAAATCCTCAACTAAATCATTGTAAAGATCCATTTTTTTAATACAGATCTTGAATAACAAAAACCAAGTTCGATACTTGAAAACACATACATGTCTTTATAGCTGAGATAAACAGATCATATTGTATAAAAATCCAAACTTTTTATTATTTTGTAGAACCAAACCTTGTAAAAGGCACCAAAGCCCTCCTCCTTAAGCATGTTCCTCGCTACCGAGCCTGCTGATCCCTGACCCAATTGAATCCTCACCTATACCAATCCAAAAACGAGAAACAATAATAAACCCAACATAAATTAGTACCCATTAAACCATACTACACAATTTAGCAAATCAAAAAAATACCTTTAAATCACACAGATCTAAATCCCATCGGAGAAAACAAATATGCAGCACAAAAAGATCAAATTTTTTCTGAAGGGTGTCAATGAAAACAGAGAAATAGAAACATGGGTATTGAGAGAGAGGATCTATGAGAGAGAAAGAGAGAGAGAGAGAGCTTACCGATTGATGAGGGAGGCTAAAAGGCGTGAGGTTTGTGGGTTTGTTGAGAGCACGGCGGCGAGAGGTGGTGCGGGCACGGCGGCCAAATTAGGGATCGGGGAGCTAGGTTGAGAGAGCTGAGAGTGATTTTTCAAAGGTTTCGGGTCAGATTACCGATTTAGGTTTTTTTTTTTTTTTTTTAAATTTTATAGCAATCCTAGGGCTGCGTTTGATTAAACGCAGCTTAAACATATCTGGAGTTGCGTTTAATCAAACGCAACTCTATGTGCCCGTTTGGGTTGCGTTTCAGCTCTACGTTTTCCTGCCTTTTTTTTTTTTTCTCTGCATGTAAACAGTAAAAGTACTGTGCAGGGGACAAAAAATACTATTCACGCACTGTTTATGTACTGTTCACATACTATTCATGGGTCTCACGACACTATTCACACATTTAAAAATTATTTTGCTACAGTGTTTTCAGTTTTCAGTTTTCAGTGTTTTCAGTTTTAGTAAATGCAGTTATACGTTCAGTGGTGGAGCTGCGTTTTTGTAAAACGTAGCTCAAACAGTATCCTAAAGCTGCGTTTTTAAAAAACGCAGCTCCAAAGCGCGTTTTTTGTAGTGAAAAGATGTAATCCGATTTGAGCTGCGTTTTTAAAAAACGCAGCTCCAAAGCGCGTTTTTTGTAGTGAAAAGATGTAATCCGATCGTGGATCTGTCAAAATTCACTTCTAATGAAAATATATTGAGTAAGGTTATAACTTTAGGTTACAACAAATTTTGTAACTAAATTTTGTTTTTTTTTTATACTAAAAAGTCTATAACGGTCCATCAAAAAAAAAAAAAAAAAGAAAAAAAAAAGAAAAAGAAGAGGTCTATAACGGTGTTTTTAAAATGTCGTTATATGTCAAACGTTAATATTTTATTTACATGGTATTTTGTACCCCAACAGTTCATATCAGCAGTCTCATGTCTGGCATTGAATGTGTGATGGTACTTTACCCAATATCTCATTGAAACGTCAATGATGATTGTCTTAATAAACTCATATTTGATAAGGTTGTGGAAAACAGTATGGCAAAGGTTGAAACTGATCAATTTGAGGGGTCCTAAGGAGAAAAGTCTTTTATGTTGATGCAATTTTTTCTTGTATATATATATATATATATATATATATATAGGTGGTACAGATGTTTCTTTGATTTTCACCTTTATTACCAGTGTATATCACTTTTCTTTCTACTTTTGATGGGAAATATTGTGTTGATTGCTGATTGTTTCTTGCATATATATTACATCTTAGAATTGTGCCTTGTAAGTTGAGGTTTTTAATTTTTTTACTCTTTAATTGTGTCCCCACTATTTCGGCACATACAGTAACAACTCAAAATAAAATACCCCTCTTGAGAAGGTTCTCAAAGTGTAAGAATTTTTCCCAAAGCTGTTGTCCACTCATAGAAGGAACTGAGGGATATGTTAGAGGTTTTACTTCTCTGTATTATTATTGTTGTTGTTGTTGTTATTTTGGTTTCTTGTTGTTTTACATAGTTTTGGTCCACATCATTTTTTCCTTTTCTTCAAATATATTGGATTTTTTTCCATAGGTTGTGAAATAATATCGAGCAATTCCTATATATATATTGAGCTTTTATGGTTATTTGTTGTAGCCGGCCCTGATTAATATGTTGAGGATCTATAGTTGACCTTATAATTTTGAGACTAAGGTTTTGTTATTGTGGTAGTGGTGGCTTTGACTTAGAATTTGTTTTTTGTTTTACAAGGAGGGGAACGTAATGGCTGATTATAT
This sequence comes from Quercus lobata, assembly GCF_001633185.2. Classification (NCBI taxonomy): domain Eukaryota; kingdom Viridiplantae; phylum Streptophyta; class Magnoliopsida; order Fagales; family Fagaceae; genus Quercus; species Quercus lobata. The sequence goes on from NC_044908.1 coordinate 1,608,447, forward strand.
TAAAAGAGGTAAAAAAAAAAAAAAAAAAAAATTAAGCATAATTGAGAGTCCAATAGATGTGGGTAACCAACTATGGAGACTTGTTGGTGGAATGAGATGGTTCCTGTGTTCCCCTTTTTCTAAAAGGACTTGTTCATCACGGGGCTCTCTTGCCGCTAAAGTGGGCCGGACCCACAACATAAATATCTTTGAATTTTCTTAGTAGTTGGGTGTGTGTAACAAAACTCTTGATAATGATCAATGGACCGGAGTACGGGTTAATCTTTGTTAACGCAATCTGAAATTGAGAGAAAAAGATGGTTGAGTTATATCATTTGAAACTAGAGCATTATGACTTTGAACTTAGATTTTTCAAAGAATACTCTTTGTCGCATATAAAAAGTCCAAGGTAACTGCACAAGGTCAGAGTACACAAATCATGAACGTAGTCAATATGAAGACAATGAACCAATCAACCTTCCATGAAAGATCAACTGAAGCAAAACTTCCTTTTTCCTCTTGTAAAGCACAAATCAAGCAGCCTATAAAAGAAAATTGCAACTAATAAATAGAATTAAAAAAAAAAGTTGTAAAGATTGAACATGATGGGCTTAAGGTTCTACTTGTGTTTCTTGGTTTTGTTTACAACCCTTTTCATCTCAACCCACGGCCTTGGTCACCTTTGCCTGCCAGAAGAACATGTTGCCTTATTCATCTTTGGAGATTCATTATTTGATGCTGGAAATAATAATTATATCAACACCACTACTGATTACCAAGCAAATTATGAGCCATATGGGGAGAACTTTTTCAAGTACTCTTCTGGGAGATATTCCGATGGCCGTATAATTCCAGATTTTATTGGTAATATATTGCTACATATGTACCGTCTTGTTTTCTATAAAATCTCAGTTTTTTATTTTTTTATTATATGTATTAATTGTTTGTTTTATTTCAGCTGAGTTTGCAAAGTTGTCATTCATTACACCATATCTACATCCTGGTTACCATCAATATACTGATGGGGCAAACTTCGCATCCGCTGGAGCCGGTGCTCTTGCTGAAACTCGCCAAGGAATGGTATGTAATCTTTAATATTAAGTAGGCGTTATATATATATATATATATATATTTATATATATATATATATATGTTAAGGTAATATAAACTTCACACACAGTTATAGGATTGCAATCATGATATTATCTAGTAGAAATGCACTAATCATACTTATTCACATCAAATTATAAATAATTATTTAGTAAAATTTGTAATATTTTTAGCATTTTTTATTGTCTTAAACAGGGAAAAATATATATTGTTTTCAGGTATGTATATATATCTTCTCTCTCAAAACAAAAGGGTTGATCTGATGAATGAGACTTATCTGTTGTGAGTCATGAGAAGATACATATACCCATAATTGGGTATACCTTTTCCTTAAAAAGATAGTGTATTTATTGCATATGTGTGCTTCCATGAAGCAAATATTTTAATGCATTTTTCTTTATTTATAGGTGATCGACCTAAAAACTCAATTAAGTTATTTCAAGAACTTCGAGAGGCTGTTGAGCGAAAAACTTGATGATGCAGAAGCTAAGACATTATTGTCCAGAGCTGTATACTTAATTAACATTGGAACTAATGATTATGTAGTCCCTTTCACGAGGAATTCCAGCATCTTTCAATCCTATTCTCAAAAAGAATATGTAGACATGGTGATCGGCAATTTGACATTTGTGATCAAGGTAATAAAAATTAACAATGTATTCATCACAAATTCATTCTACATACTTACTGTATATTCCCCCCTCGATCTCCTTACCTTCTTTTTCGGACTGTTGCTTATACCCGTAACTACATATTGATTTGCTAGGAAATATATAAGGAAGGAGGAAGAAAATTTGGGTTTCTAAACTTGGCGCCATTGGGTTGTCTTCCATTGGGAAGAGCACTAAATTCAGGAAAGACAAATGAATGCAAGCACGAACTGACAGCCCTAGCAAAACTGCATAATAAAGCACTTACCGAAGTTCTCCACAATCTAGAGAACGAGCTCAATGGATTTAGATATTCAATAGCCGATACCTACACTATTCTGAGTGAAAGAATAAATAATCCTTTGAAATATGGTATGTCAATGTCATGATCATTTTCATAGTGTAGAATTTACTTAATTATTGTTATTTCTATCATAAACTGATACCAACATTTTGGTTGTAAATATGTTGTGATGAAGGTTTTAAGGAAGGGTATATTGCATGTTGTGGAATTGGACCGTACAAAGGAATTAATAGTTGTGGAGGAAAGAGATCAGTTAAAGAGTACGAATTATGTGAGAATGCTAGTGAATATGTGTTCTTTGACACTGTTCATCCCTCAGAAAAAGCAAACCAGCAATTCGCAGAGCTAATGTGGAGTGGAACTCCCAATGTTACAGGACCTTATAATCTCAAAGCATTGTTTGAACACAAATGAATGTAGATTTCATAAGCATTGAGTGACTCATAAATGTTATTATTGAATTTTTTTTTTTGATTTTTTTTGAAAATCGAGTTATTATTAGAATTTAAATATATATAAAAAAAGTCATTAAGCATGGATTTTCGTCATAAATGTTATTATTAAAATTTAAATAATAAAAAGTAATTAAGCATGTATCTTTGTCACTATATCGCCGTTTCCATTGTAATTGATCTTGTGCAATTGGTAACACATTATTCTACATGCATGTCATATAAGCTTTAATTATTTGCACTTGAATTAAATATTGGCCTAATTAATCAACTTTATTAATACACTTGTAATTCTAAAACTTGGGTCTAAAAACCTAACAATTATATATACTAGCTTTTAACCCGCACTCTGTGCGGGAACCTTTTTATTTACATTTGTTAGAAATAATTTTTTTTTTTTTTAATAATATGTAAATACACTTTCACCACATACTAAACACCCAACACATATTTTCATTTACAAATCTAATTACAAACACCGTAGGCAGATACCAAAAACTAATTTAACCAAATTATTTAAAAGAAAACCAAATCTAATACAAATACCCAATACATAATTTATTTTAAACCCAATACCATAATTAAAACCAAATCTAATTCAAATAACTAAATCTAAAACAATCCGACCAAGTCCACTTGAAGATGTTGATTCAACATCAGCTAAGGTAGATGAATAAATATCCTCCTTTTGAGACAAAGTGAGAGACAGAGAAATGAAGAAGTTGAATGATGTGAGATTTGTTCCTGCTACCTTCCAATCGGCCAAAATTTTTTCCCCTTCTTATTTTTTGCCTATCATGTCCCATTCATGAGGAATGAATATAGACCTTTGTAGATTTCGTTCAACCCCAACATTTATATACTACACAAAGTAAATGTATTTTAGAACCTTGATAAGAAACTAAAAAAAAAAAAAAAATCATAAATGCATATAGACCACAAAGTTTGATAAGAAACTATGTTTTGTTTAAGCTACCTTAGAACACAAATTTTCTCAACCTCATTAATTTAAGACACATATTCTCTATACACTATCCATTTAATAGATGGTTAATTCAATTTCACAACTCCTAATAAACCATACTAACTAAAAAAGAAAAAAGAAAAATCCTATTGAAGTCTAAACATATATGCATTTTTTTAACACATGACATACATACCAACCAAAAAACTACACAAAACTTATTGTTTATAAACCAAATTATTAGCTGTATGTTAAAGGACAAAGAAAATGCTAATTTTGAGATTTTGCTGAGATATTATATATGAACACTTTAGTTTCTATTCAAATGCATGTTCAGTTACGAAAATGATTTCTTAATTCTTTACTATAAGTGGCTAAAGTAAGATTCTACCAAAATTAGGCACAGATATTGAAGAAAGAATTTTGTGCTTGATCTGAGCTCCAAATCACAGTGGTTTCCAAATTAAATCAAGCCCCAAAGAAAGTAATGGAGAAATAGAGATAAAAAAAATATAGATTCAAAAAGCAAAAAACACTGGAAAGATGTCCATGTTCATCAGTTTGAGTAGTAATACTATTGCCAAATATTTACCCTTTTTTATCCTTTATTCTCTATTGTCTCTTTCTGCATCATTATTGGCAGTATGTTTTGAGGAAGAATAAATTCTTTCAAACAATTGTGTGAGCCTTTCACTTTGAGAGAGATAAAATACAATAGAAAAATGTTAAGAACATAGATAACACAATTATTTTTTCCTATAATTTTAACCGAATATGGGATCAAAACATATACAAAAGGTAATAACAATAAGACATAAAGAAACAATAATTGTAGCAGTGACAAATTGACAATCATAATCAAATTAAAAATATCAAACTTCTTCAATTTCCCTCTCGGTCTCTAATGGAAGAAAAAATCTGTTTTTCTTTCCTCTAAATGCTATTTTAAAGAGTAGTTTATGAGAAAAAATGTAAAAAAGAAATACTGAAATAACGCATAACACTAATCTACCATATGTTTCTACCAGTTTTATAGTAATATTCCAAACGCGTACCAAACAATACAACCAATGCCCAAGCAGACCTGAACCAAGAAACGCCCATACATACTAATAAAATAACCTGTAGCCAAGCAAACTGCCTATTTGGCTAATCTCACCTAATGTGTTGATAGCCACAAATATCCTACACTAATTCAAGTAAGTCTTAAATAAAAACCATACAAATTTAAAAGGAAGAAATCTAACATAAGTAAATCAATTTCAAGTAACATCAATTAGTCAATAAATTTCTTCATAAAAGATTCAGGAAGCATGAAGTAATTCTACTATAAAAATTAAATCAAGCCCCAAAGAAAGTAATGGAGAAACAGAGATAAAAAAATTATAGATTCAAAAAGCAAAAAAACACTGGAAGCTGCTTTTTTTTTTTTTAGTACAGAAGGCCATTTAGACTCAGAAGAGGATAAAAAAAAAAATTGATTATGGAATTTTGGAATAGAAAGTTGAAGAAAATAAATGTAAATGGAACCCTCAGTTTTATTCGCTTCCTGCAAATCATTCACGATATTGATTTTGCAGTAAATTTTGTATCAATTCTCTTTCTAATAAAAAAATGAAAACAAAAGACCATAAAAGAGCGGACAATATGAAAGGCAAATCTCAACACCGAGTCCTTTACATAACCAAAAGGCCAAAAATAAAACGCACATAATAGAATCTCACATCAAGTATTCACATTTTAAATTGCTACGCCAGCCATTTACAAATTATTTTACTAAGAAATTACAATATATATTTAATTTGATGCACTAACTCTAGCAACTTAATATAACAAATTCAACAATTCAAATATTTTAGTTGACTATAACAAAGAAATTGTATATGTAAAGAACCAGTTATTGTGTAGGAGAAGATGAGGAGTTTATTGCGAAGTGACACTGTTTCAATCTCTACTACCAAAACAAACAACCCTAAACAAAATTATATTCTGATCAAAATTAGTTTTCTGTTCAGTTTTCGGGTTAATCTTCATATTTATAACCAAATTATTCATCTCCATTAAAATTATATTTTAAACAGCCATAGTATAACTGCTCAGTTTTTTATCATGATGAGGGAAAAAAATCTAATGAGAAGATTACATAGAAAATTTTAAGGGAATTTCATTGAATATATATAATGTAACACCAAAAGAACATTTGCTGTTATATCCAAATTAATAAATTCCATAAATATACCCATAAGTACGGAATGTTGACCACCAGCTTTGATGGCCCCAAAACTTAAATTCTTCATTTTGATTGAACAGTACACTCTTAATCAAGTGAAGATTAAAAAATACAAAACCTAAAAATGAGTGTAAATGTTAAAGTATGAAAATGCAGAACTGAAATAGGCAGGGAAATTTTCTAACATGTTCCCAATTTTCCTAAAGTTGTAAAAGATGCTGATAATATGTGAGTCACAGCATGATGTACAAAACTAATTTTCTTTTATCAAGGCCGTTGTTTTAACAATGCCAATCAATTCAAAGGAAAATATGCCATTTGTGGGATATAGGAAAAAGATGACCATAACGAAAAAACTTAAGTGCAAAATTTGTTTAACTTGGCAGTATTAAGCAATGACCATTCACCAATTTAAACTCAAGCATCAAGAATGTTGTTAGCTACTGCAATTAGTCATATGCAATAGAACCCAACATTTGCAAACCAGAGGGCATAGAACCAAAGTCTTTTTAATCTGAAAACATAACAGAACCTACCAAAAAAAAAACAAAAAATTGAACATGCATAACAGAATGAACAACACATTCATCAAAGGAAAAACGACATCAAAAGGGCTTAAAACAAAAAATGGAACATAATAATAACAAAAGCGATAATGTTGAGTTGAACAAAAACAAAATTTAATCAATACAACAATCGAACAAACAGAACTCAAGAAATTGTAAAAAAAAAAAAAAAAAAAAAAAAAAAAAAAAAAAAAAAAAAGAAAAAAAAGAAGAAGGGAAATTAAGGAAAAAGTAGCAGATTGGCATCAGTGGAGACAGAAAGGCATTTTAATGTTCAATACCTTATTATTCCCTATGTTCCAGGGTTCCATTTTTTAAAATCAGAGCAGCTACAAACGAAAAACTTTAAATATATACTGCAAAAACCTTTAAAACAATGGTAGAGAAGAGACGTGGGTAACGAAAATATAAAAATGGAAAAATATTTCAACAAAAAATTCAAAACAGCAAAAATGAAATGAAGGAACTTTATTTTTTTGGCAACACATAAATCTATGTTCTTCAGCATCAAATCGATTTCAGTTTGAGAGAAATCATTAGTAAATTTCAAAACCCTAGAAACGGTAATTGAATAGAAAACCAAAAAAGTGGGAAAAATGCCTACCTTCTGAATTATCTGTTGTTGAAGAGCAGAGACGGGATAGATTCTAAATCGTCTGTTGTTGCAGAGGACGAACGAAGATTTTTAGACTTCACTATTGCAGAGGCTTTTTTTTGTTCGTCTGTTTGATGGGTTGGAACACGCTAGTCTGATTTGTGTGTATATGGAGTTGCAGCGAAGAATCGCAAATTAGAGTGAGTATGAATCTTGATTGGGAAATACGGTTTGGGTTTTAGGGTTTGTCTTTCTTTTTTTTCTGTTTTTTTTTTTTTTTGTGGATAAGCGGCTTGGTCTTTTTTATAAGGGTCTGCGTTTTGTTTTTTTATTTTTGGGTGAGCGGGTTGGCGTCTGAAAAAGAGTCTTTCAGACGCACCGTACAATTTTTTAAAAGAATTACCCTATACGTGTCAGTTTTTGAAGGGGGCATTTTTGCTAACGTGTCAACACCTGGTTAAAAGCTTCTGCTTTTAGTAATATATAGATATAGATTAGATTATATATATATATATATATATATTTGATCATCCAACTAGATTCTTGCTGGTAACAGAATGAAAAGAAAAAAAAAAGTTCACGCATAACATGCATTGTTGTTGCACTGAAACAATAGAAGATCAATGTGGCTTTGATACCATGTTATATTTATGAAAATATAAATTGAGAGAGTATAGAGAGAAGAGAGAGAACGCAATGCTACTTGATTTGTCTTAACAGCCTGCGTCTACTAAGGAAGTTTTTGATGGTTACATCTTCACTATAATCTCAATTTTTTTTAAAAAAAAAAAAAATTTTACAATGAACCAAATATGGGATATTTATAAGAAGTTAAACCCTAAACCCTAAATTAACAATACAAAAAAACCATGATTAACAACTTGTAGTACATATATTATTTTTGGCTTGCACATTAAGGATTGGGCTTGGGCTTTGATAATTATTGGGCTTGATAACTTTAACATAATTCAATTATCTAAGGACTTCATCATCTTTAGGGACATGCAAGACGTACCCGAGACTTTTGTTATCCTAAATATTGGAGATATTCTAAATATTAGGAGATTATTTGCAATCAAAAGAGCCTCTAGATACACTCCCACACATGCAAATAGAAGGAACGAAGAAAAAAAATTAAAAAAAAAAAAAAAAAAAAAAAAAAAAAAGAGTTACAACCAATTAACCACACCCCAAAAAGAAAAAAGAAAAAGAATAAGAAAAAATCAAGTATATATTTATGTAATTCAACTTTAGGCCTACGTTCATATAGGCTAAGTACTTCAAGAAAGAAATTTCACTAACAAAACAAATCGAAAGTAAAATACACCCAAAACTGCTCTCTTTCACAAATAACAAAAAGAAGAAAAAACTTATATTTTCTCTCAGTGAAATTGTCAAAGGAAAGCAATTGGACCAAGCCGCAGCCCATATATATTTGCTTTGTCAAAGGAATTTATATTCAAGCTACGATATAAATCGATCTTCACCTAATTAGCTTGAATTAGACTAATCCTCGTCAAATGCCTTCACAAAAACCCATAAATGCTATCTCAGAATGCAAACATTATCAGAATGCAAAGGAACTAACATAGTTATCACGCCAGCTAGATTATTTGCGGTCCCAATTTTCTGAAGAAAAATATCCCACTCATCAACAATTTTATGTACAAAGTGGAAGCGAATATTAAAATGCCTAGTTTGAGAGTGGTGGAGCTTCTTCGCTGACATGATGAATTATTGGGCACTTCGACCATCACAAAATATACATACAGATTTGCATTATTATAAAATATATTAATTCTGCAGTTCAATGATAGTATATGCAAAATTGTTGACTGTATATAATAAAGTCCGTGCAACACATGGATTTCAGTCTGGTAATAATAAAGTCCGTGGTACAACGTATAACGTAATCTAATGTCCAAGATCAGCATCCAAGATTCGCTTATTTTGGCAAGTTGTTGACTGTTTAATGTTTAAGCAACAACATGCCACCGACGACAACGTACCACGGAATGAGGAAGCTTCATCTCTTCCTTATAATAAACAATGCATTATACTTCTTTTTCTTTTCTTTTTTTTCCTTTTTGACCAAGTAATAAAGCAAAGTTCTCTATAAATGGCAAGTTCAACAAACTAATGAGAACAAAAGTGAACGAGGTTTGTAACATGGTGAGTTTCAGGTTCCATTTCTATTTTTTGGTTTTGTTTGTAGTCTTTCTTACACCAACCCATAGTCTTGGTCACATATGCCTGCCAAAACAACAACATGTTGCCCTATTCATCTTTGGGGATTCATTATTCGATGCTGGAAACAATGACTATATCAACACCACCACTAATAACCTAGCAAATTATAGACCGTATGGGGAGACCTTCTTCAACTACCCCACAGGAAGATTTTCTAATGGACGTCTAATCCCAGATTTTATTGGTAAAATGCAATTAATCTTACTTTCTTTCTTCTTCTTTCTTAAGAATTTGAATTGTTAGTACATTGATTGTTGAAATTTTATTACAGCTAGAGTTTGCAAAGTTGCCATTCATTACGCCACTTCTATATCCCGGTTATCATCAATATACTGACGGGACAAACTTTGCTTCTGCCGGAGCTGGGGCTCTTGCCGAAACTAACCAAGGATTTGTATGTATCTTTTACATCAAGTGTGTGTGTATATATATACACACACATATGTACAATATTGACAATATTGAAATTTCACTCTCTAATCCTTATTAATAGGACAAGGAGATCTCATTTTGTCCAATGACAATCAGTATTATTAATTATGCAGCTTCTTTTCTTTTTTCTTTTTTTTTTAGATGAAAATTGGAAGCTTAATTAAATGTTTCCTGAAATTGATCATGTCGTGCTTAATAAAGAAATAAATATATAAATGATAAATAGGCTTGAAATTTGCATTGGCAATAGAGCTTTATCTAAATTATCTGAATAATTAACAGTGAGGTATGCAAATCATATGGCTGCGAATTAGAGGTTTTTGGCTTCCCTCTAATACTTTGGTAAATTGTAGGTGACGATGACATGATACATGTCGGCTCTTATCCAATGCTCGTGTATTGGATGAAGACCGCACCTCTAGCAATAACTCATGTTGCAATAGTGTGCTTGCAATAACATATTATCCAAATTTCAAATGCTTGAGTAGGCCATATTTTCCTAATCTTCTTTTCCTTTAATTTTTGGGGTAGGTGATTGACCTAAAAACTCAACTACATTATTTCAAGAAATTGGCAAAGCCGTTGAGGACAAAACTAGGACATGAAGAAACCAAAAAATTATTGGCGAGAGCAGTTTACTTAATTAGCATCGGCAGCAATGATTATTTTGTTCTTGCCACCTCAAATTCCAGTGCTCTTCAAACCTACTCTCCGGAAGGATACGTAGATATAGTGATCAGCAACTTAACAAGTGTGATAAAAGTAATAATATTCAATATTCAAAATAAATTGTCATTCTATTTAATTCTTGTTTTTTATATTCGCAAAAATTTGTTATACTAAATAACCATATCTTGATGTGCTAGGAAATATATAAGAAAGGTGGAAGGAAATTTGCGATTCCAAACTTGGCACCATTGGGCTGTTTGCCAATTGCAAGAGCACAAAGTCCGAATAACACAGGTGCATGCATTCAGGAACTTTCAACACTAGCAAAATTGCACAATGAAGCACTTTCGAAATCCTTGCGGAAGCTAGAAAATCAGCTCAATGGATTCAAATATTCAATAGCGGATACCTACACTTCTCTAAGTGAAACTCTAAATAACCCTTCAAAATATGGTATGTCAATAATTTTTTTAGTGTGTAATGTATTTTATTATTGTTAGAGCATTAGCATCAATCTGGCTAAAATTTCATGTTTAATTTGGCATAAAAGCCTACTTTTTCTATTTTACACAATTACTTTATAAAAACACCCACATCAAATTGTCTATTATACAACCTATTTTATTTAAATAATCATTCATTATTATTATTTTCACTTATAATAACACGTTTCTCTCTCTCTCTCTCCACTCTTTGGGTGTGTTTGGTAGAACGGATTTTAAGGAGGAAAAAAAAAAAGAAAAAAAAAAAAAAAGAAAGTGAGGATGAAAAACTTTTTGTAATGTGTTTGGTTGGAAGGGGAGGAGAGAAACCTGGGCCCCCCATAAAGTTTTCATCCCAAAATGGATAAAAAAAATTGGGTAGGGAGAAATTTGAGGATAAATGACGAAATTACCAATTATTTGCCCTTTTTTTTATTTTTATTTTTTATTTATTTATTTATTTTCTTAGTTTTTGCTTTACCTGGGCAGTGCATATGGGTTTCACCAGAATTTATTATTATTATTATTATTTTTTTTTAACTTTCTTGGGACGTTGCCTTCTTTTTATTTAATTTTTTTCCCTTTTTTTTTTCTTTTGATTTGCTGAGCTATGGTGTGGTGCTTTGTTTTGTTTGTCTTCTTATTCTTCTTTTTATTTTTATTTTTTTGGTTTAACTAGACATTATTTTTATTTTCAGGACATGATTTTTATTTTTTAATAAATTTGGATGATTCCCTTTCTTTTATTATTATTTTTTTTTTTTTTGCTTCTCACTTTTTGGGCATCATTTTCTATCAATGGTATATGAGTAAATTTATATAAACTCACATTTTTCACACCTCCACTTTTCCACTCCCAACCAACAAAAAGGAGGGAAATCAAAATATTTACAATCCTCCTACTTTTCTATTCTCCCATCATTTTCTGTCCTCCCACTTTTCCACCCCTTCAATCAAACAAATCCATTGGGTATCGCCTCTCACCTCCATCAGATCTCTCTCGTCTGAAACCTAGATCTATTGTTGCTGCTTCATCTTCTTCTTCCCAAAATTCGACCGCCGCTTCTTTTTCCAAAACACTTGCCGCCGCTGCTTCTTTCTCTTTTGCCACTTTTTCCTCTTCTTCTGCCCCTGCTTCTTCTTCTTCTTCTTCCACTATTGCTGCTTCTTATTCTTTCTTCCATTGCTGTTGCTTCTTCCATTGTATAGTTTTTTGTGCTACATGGGATTTGATTTTAGGTTTGGGTTGATGGGTTTGAGCTACCATTGGATTTGATGATTTGGGTTTTTTAGTTGATGGGTTGATCTAGTTTTGTGATAATATCAAATTTTGTAAGGGGTTGTGAGTTGTGGTGGTTGTGGGGGCTGGTTGGTGGTGAGTTGCCGTGGAGGCTGCGTTTATGCGAGAGAGACAATGAAGCAAAGAACAGAGAGGGAGAGAGATGAAATGAGAAATTGATAAAATATTGAGATACAAAGCTACAGTAGCCGTGCATATTTGCTCGGTTACTATAACAAAAATGTAAATCAACAGTATTATGGAAGAACTAATGTGGGGAGTTTTTGAACAAAATTGTGTAAATTTCACAACTTTTTCTATTATACACACACTGATATGAGTGCTCTTATAGTTTGCCATTTTAGCTCTATAAACTAAAAGTATCTCTACTTTTTTTTTTTTTTTTGGTGAAGGTTTCAAGATAAGCAAGATTGCATGTTGTGGAACCGGTCCATATAGAGGAATTTTTAGTTGTGGAGGGAAGAGATCTGTCAAAGAATACAAATTATGTCATAATGTTAGTGAATATGTGTTCTTTGACTCCATTCATCCCTCCGAAAAGGCCAACCAACAATTTGCTGAGCTAATGTGGAATGGAACTCCTAATATCACAGGACCTTACAATCTTAAAGCGTTGTTTGAAAACTAATGAATGTAAATTTGATTTTTTTTTTTTTATAAAAAAAAAAAGGTGAATCATGTTATATTATCATTAAAATCTACATAAGAATTGTATTTTCATCCCGAAGTAATAAATATATTCAATATTTCAAGTTGTATGATCATACTCCACTTACAAGTTATTTCGTTTCGGGATAGTCTTTTTGGATTTTAGGAATCCACTTAGGATTTAAAAATATTCCCGTATTTTGTTGTAAATAACTCAAAGGAATCCTTATACTTAAGGGCATAGAGATTCCCACTAAACCTTATTTTTAGGTTATGTGGATTTCCTTATCAAAATGTAGGTTTCTATATTCGGATATTCAAATTACTTAGTAATTTTGTTTTCTTTAAGTGGACTTGCTGAGCTAATGTGTGTCGATAATTTGCTAAGCTATTGGAACTCCTGATATCATGGAACAAAAGTTTGAACATTCTTATCCTTTTTAGCATTTAACTTCTCTTTGGATTCATTCTTAGAAGGTTCAAATTTTTTAGAGTTTTCTCTTGCCTCTATTCCTAGAATTCTTCATAATTAAATCTCCTAAATTGTTTAGCAAGGAAGGTTATTTGTTGCTCATACGATCATCCCTAGAAGAATCAGTATCCTCTTTTAAGGCCATCGACTTGTTTGAGGTTGGTAGGCTCATATGTTTGTAATAATTCCTCAACCTTTATAGAATCTAGGTCCTTACTCTCTTCTATGGTCATACCTGAGGACGAAACCTCTTGTTTAAAGATCTCATAATCTTCCCTGCAATCTTAGGTTCAACGATTTTATCTCCTAAGTTGAAACTTGAATTCTCAATATCATTTAGTTTGCATAGAATTCGTTGAAAGTTTCATCATCAGCCATTCTAATCTCTTCAAACCTAGAATTCTCAATGTCATCTGAAGTTTTGAGTTTTTGCTTTATTCGCCCTCTCTACACTAAAGGTTCTCCTAATCTCTTCTTGAGAGATAGCAATGAATATTGTATTAAGACCTTTGCTATTTAGGTTAGCTGCAATTAGTTACTCAGTGGACCACTGATCACTAGGAGCTGTAGCGGTTTAGCCTTTGTTGACAAAGAGCCAAAATTTATCATCAATGGATTTGAAGAAAGCTCTCATGCACATTGTTCAGTAGGCACTATTGCAGCCATCGTAGAGCAACAAGATTGTCAAGGAAAGATCAATGGAGTCAATGGTCACACTCAGGAAATAAATCCTAAACTAAGTTAACCTTGTTTTGATACCAATTACAAAGTACCTTTAGACCCCTTTGGTTGATTTTATAGTGGAATTAATAGTAAACTCATCACAAATGTTTAACACTCATTATACCCTTAGATTTTTTTGTGATTGAAAAATATATGAGTCTCAAATTATAATTTATACAAATTATTAACTCTTACCCAAAAAATAGAAGAACCTCTAAGCACGTGTGTGAGCGCGTGCTTAGAGGCTAGTTGTTGATAATTATTTTTAACTAAAAATCTGCAATATAGTACTTGATTTGCTAATGTTCAATATCACACATGGTTTTCTTTGGGGAAAAAAAAAATTCCAACTTTACTTGTCATCAAGTAACTAAATCAAATATAGATCTAAGGGAACTATGGAAATATATAGGAGAATCGAATATCGCTGAAAAAAAAAAAAAAAAAAAAAAAAAAAATCTAACATATACAATCTTAAGCTACAGGAGGGACAGCTTAATCCCTTTAAGAGATCAGCCCTTTCCCTCATTCCAAATGCTCCACATTTAACACATTATGACTGTAGCCCATCAACAGTACTCTTTCCTTTCCCAACAACCCTTTTTAACATTCCAAAAGGTCCAATATGGTTTTGAACGTGCAGAACATAGCAAACATCATAATCTATACTATTTCCATAGAAAAATAATAGTAAATCGTTGATTTTAAAAACAAAGAGAAATAAGTTGTAATTTATGAAAAACCTACCCTTGCTTGGTAAAGTTTCTACATGCCACACATAATTAATAGAACTTCAAACACACAAAGTCAAAAATATCAAACTGACGTGTCCCCTCCTACATATAAATAAGTGTTGAATTATGAAAAACTTACACCCATGTCGATCTCAAATGTCCCCTGCTCCATAGCGTCATTGTTTTGGAATTGGTTTAGAACTTCAAACAGACAAAGTCACAAATATCAATCCTCACCAGCCAAATTAAATTGCATTGGTTTAGATTGTAGATAGAATAGACAAGGGAGAATGAGAAGTGAGAAAAGAAAGTTGGCATGATGAAGATTGAAGAGAGTCAAAGGAATTGCCATCCTAAAAAATAAAATGATTCAATAGATAACATTGCTCAGTTCTAATTTTTTGACTTGAAGTCATGAAATAACTTCTACCAAAAGTTACAACTAACATTTTATCATTTCTAAGAACGATAACCCTCTGTAATAATCATGCAGCACACAAAAAGCAAAAAAAAAAAAAAAAAAAAACAACAACAAAAAAATAGCTTAAGCAAAGATTAGAAACCCCACAATTTCAATCCCGCTTACACATAACAAAACAGAACACATAAGAAAAAGGCATAATTTCAAAACCTAGCAACGTAAAAAAAAAAAGAAAAAAAAAAGCAGAGTAATTAATAATTCTTAAATAGCATTAATTCAAAAGGGTGAGACAAAACCTTGGCAACCATGCAGTTGGAATGTGATACCTTCATAATTCTCTTCTACCTTCCCCGATTTTGTCCAGCCATCTTTATTGAATAATATTGATAATACTCTCTCTCTCTCTCTCTCTCTCTCTCTCTCTCTCTCTCTCTCTCTCTCTCTCTCTCTCTCTCTCTCTCTCTCTCTCTCTCTCAGTGAAATTGTCAAAGGAAAGCAATTTAACTAAGCCGCAGCCCATATATATTTGCTTTGTCAAAGTCGGCCAGGTCAAAACGAGAACTCAAGTTCGATTTAAACTCAACAAAACAAATATAAACACTAACCATCCCAAATGGAATTTATATTCAAGCTACGTTATAAATCGATCTTCACCTAATTAGCTTGAATTGGATTAATCCTCGTCAAATGCCTTCATAAAAAACCATAAATGCTATCTCAGAATGCAAACATTATCAATCAAGTCCAAACAGTGCTTTAACTTGTGCAAAGGAACTAACATAGTTATCACGCCAGCTAGATTATTTGCGGTCCCAATTTTCTAAAGAAAAATATCTCACTCATCAACAATTTTATGTACAAAGCGGTGGAGCTTCTTCGCTAGCTAGATGAATTATTGGGCACTTGGACCATCACAAAATAGACATACAGATTTGCATTACTATAAAATATATTAATTCTGCAGTTTAATGATATACAAATTTGATCATCAAACTAGATTGCCCGTGCAACACATGGATTTTAGTCTGGTAATAATAAAGTCCATGGTACAACATATAACATAATCTAATAATGTCCAAGATGAGCATCTCGTTGTACACATTTCAACATAATTATATCAAAATAAAGTGGAAATTGAAAACGTGGGCACCTCATAAGTAAACGCTAAAGCGTGGTCTGAAAGAACCTTCAAAAATATTTAAGATAAAATTTTACAAGTTGTTGAATGCTTAATGTATATGATAATGACAACTAATACTAATCTTTGTCTTACATTTCTATTCTAGCATATAGAAAAATATATGTCCTACTTATCTCTAGGAAGGCCTAAGTGCCTATATATAATACATATATAAATTGTCATTAAACGTTTGTTTTAGTAGAGAAAAGTATATAGTGGTTATACCTGCTCCATTTCTCCTATGCCTTAATTATTTGATATATATATATATATATATATATAGTAATTATTTAAGACCGAGACTGTCCTTCAATTCTTACAGCTTAAAAGTTTTTGACCTTGGTGAAACTGTGAAAGCAACAACGTGCCACCGACGACTACGTACCATGGAATGAGGAAGCATTCTGCTTTGCTTTCTTTTTTTTTCTTAATCTTTTTCTTTTTGACCAAGTAATAACGCAAAATTAGGGGTGTGCATGGGTCGGGTTGGGTCGGGTTGAGGGAATTTTTTGACCCGACCCACCATGGTGGGTCAAAAAAAATTCGACTCAACCCAACCCATCACATAAGTCCAACCCAACCCAACCCACCCCGCGTGGATCGGGTTGAACCCATGGGTTTGACAATTTTTTATTATTATTAAATTGAGTAAAAAAAAATATAAATATTAATATATTAAAAAAACCTAAAGATTAGTATCAATGTAACTCCTCAAAGACTCAACACTAATGACTAAACAACCATAGTAATTTATTAGAATTTGTGTGAATTAATTGGCTTTTATATAGGATAGGAAGAATTGGTTATTTAAAAAAATTTATTAATTATATAATATATTATATATATAATTAGTATTAGTAGAAGGAAGTGAGGAAATGCAAATTATTAAATATAATATATATATATATATATATATATAAAAGTGCCCTACAATTGATTTTTTTTTAAAAAAATTATTAAATATAAAATATATTTTAAATATATATTAAATATGGGTGGGTCGGGTCGGGTTTGGCGGGTTTGTAATTTTATGACCCAAACCCAACCCGACCCGCCATAATAATTTTTTTGATAACCCAACCCAACCCACCAAGCCTTAAAAACCGACCCAACCCGGTGGGTCGGGTCGGGTTGGGTCGGGTTTGGCGGGTCGGTGGGTTTTTTGCACACCCCTACGCAAAATTCTCTATAAATGGCAAGTGCAACTAACCAATGAGAACAAAAGTGAACGAGGATTATAACATGGTGAGTTTTAGATTCCATTTCTGTTTTTTGGTTTTGTATGTAGTCTTTCTTAGCCCAACCCATAGTCTTGGTCACATATGCCTGCCAAAACAACAACATGTTGCCCTATTCATCTTTGGGGATTCATTATTCGATGCTGGAAACAATGACTATATCAACACCACCACTGATAACCTAGCAAATTATGGACCGTATGGGGAGACCTTCTTCAACTACCCCACTGGAAGATTTTCTAATGGACGTCTAATCCCAGATTTTATTGGTAAAATGCTATTACTCTTTCTTTTTCTTTTTCTTTTTTTCTTTTTCCTTTTAAGAATTTGAATTGTTAGTAAATTAATTGTTGAAATTTTATTACAGCTGAGTTTGCAAAGTTGCCATTCATTACACCATTTCTGTATCCCGGTTATCATCAATAGACTGGCGGGACAAACTTTGCTTCTGCCGGAGCCGGGGCTCTTGTCGAAACTAACCAAGGATTAGTATGTATCTTTTACATCAAGTGTGTGTATGTATATATCCACACACACATGTTCAATACTGACAATATTGAAATTTCACTCTCCAATCTTTAATAATAGTACAAGGGGAGATCTCATTTTGTCCAATGACTATCAGTATTAATCAGGCAGCTTTTTTTTTTAGAAGAAATTTGGAATAAATATATGAATGATAGATAGGCTTGAAATTTGCATTGCCAATATAGAGCTTTATCTAAATTATCTGATTGATTAATAGTGAGGTATGCAAATCGTATGGTAGCGAACTATGACATGATATATATTTTAAAATGGTGACATGTCGGCTCTTGTCCAATGCTCTTGTGTATTGGATGGAGGCCACACCTCTAGCAATAACTCATGTTGAAATAGTGTGCTTGCAATAACATATTACCCAAATTTCAAATGCCTGAGTAGGCCATATATTCGTAATTAATCTTCTTTTCCTTTAATTTTTGGGGTAGGTGATTGACCTAAAAACTCAACTACATTATTATAAGAAATTGGCGAAGCTGTTGAGAACAAGACTAGGACATGAAGGAGCCAAGACAATAATGGCGAGAGCAGTTTACTTAATTAGCATTGGCAGCAATGATTATTTTGCCCTTTCCACCTCAAATTCCAGTGCTCTTCAAACCTACTCTCCGGAAGAATACGTAGATATAGTGATCGGCAATTTAACAAGTGTGATAAAAGTAATAACATTCAATATTCAAAATAAATTGTCATTCTATTTAATTCTTGTTATTTACATTCGCAAAAATTTGTTATACTAAATAACCATATCTTGATGTGCTAGGGAATATATAAGAAAGGTGGAAGGAAAATTGCGATTCCAAACTTGGCACCATTGGGTTGTTTGCCAATTGCAAGAGCACTAAGTCCGAATAACACAGGTGCATGCGTTGAGGAACTTTCAACACTAGCAAAATTGCACAATGAAGCACTTTCTAAATCCTTGCAGGAGCTAGAAAATCAGCTTGATGGATTCAAATATTCAATAGCGGATACCTACACTTCTCTAAGTGAAAGAATAAATAACCCTTCAAATTATGGTATGACAATAATTTTTATGGTGCATAATGTCTTTTATTATTGTTGGAGCATTAGCATTAGTCCAGCTAAAATTTCTTTCTTGTTTATTTTAGCATAAGAGCTTACTTTTTCTATTTTACACAATCACTTTGCAAAAACACACACATCAGACTGTCTATTATACACTCTATTTTATTTAAATAATCATTTATTATTATTATTTTCATTTATATAACTTGTTTCTCTCTCTCCACTCTTTGGGTGTGTTTGGGAGAGAAAAAAAAATGGTGGGGCTCGAGTGTTTTCTCCCCAAGCCCACCAAAAAGTTTTCTCCCCAAAATGGAGAGAAAACTGGATAAGAAGAAATTTGAGATTAAATGACGAAATTGCCATACAAATGCCCCTCTCTTTTTCCTTGTCTTTTTTTCTTAGCTTTTACTTTACCTAGGCAATGCACATGGATTTCACCCTCTTTTTCTTTTTCTTTTTTATAACTTTCCTGGGATGTTGCCTTTTTTTTTTTTTTTCTTGGGTTGTCGCTTGGTGCTTTGTTTTCTTCTTTTTTTTTTTTTTGGTTTATCTGGACATGTTTTTTATTTTCAAGACATGATTTTTATTTTTTAATATATTTGGATGATTCCTTCTTTTTTTTTTTGCTTGTCACTTTTTGGGCGTCATTTTTTATCAATGGTATATGAGTAAATTTATATAAACTCACTCTTTCCATACTTCCAGTTTTCCACTCCCAACCCAAAAAAAGAAGGAAAATAGAAAAATTTTCTATCCTCCCACTTTTCCACCCCACCAAACAAATGAATCCTTTGGGTCTCGCCTTTCACCTCCATTAGATCTCTCTCGTCCCAAACCCAGATCCATTGTTACTGCTTCTTCTTCTTCTTCTTCTTCCCAAATACATGTCGCCACTGCTTCTTCCTCTTCTGTCGCTTCTTCCTCTTCATTTGCCCATGTTTCTTCTTCTTCTTCCACCGCTGTTGCTGCTTCTTCTTCTTCCTCTTCTTCCACCGTTGCTGCTTCTTATTCTCCTTATTCTTTCTTCCACTGCTGCTGTTTCTTCCATTATATGGTTTTTTGGGCTACCAATTGGATTTGATTTTAGGTTTGGGTTTATGGGTTTGAGCTGCCACTGGATTTAATGATTTGGGTTTTCTGGTTGATGGGTAGATTTGATTTTGTTAAGATCAAATTTTGTAATGGGTTGTGAGTTGTGGTGATGGTGGGGGCTGGGTGGTGGTGGGTTGCGATGGAGGCTGCGTTTATGTGAGAGAGACAGTAAAGCAAAGAAAAGAACAGAGAGGGAGACAGATGAAATTAGGTATTGATAAAATATTTAGATACAAAGATACAGTAGTCGTGCATATTTGCACAGTTACTATAGCAAAAATGCAAATCAATAGTGCTATGGAAGAACTGATACGGGGAGTTTTTGAACAAAATTAAGTAAATTTCACATCTTTTTTTATTATACACACACTGATATGAGCCCTCTTATAGTTTGGCATTTATGTTCTATAAACTAAAAGTATCTCTGTTTTTTTTTTTTTTTTTTTTTTTGAAGGTTTCAAGATAAGCAAGATTGCATGTTGTGGAACCGGTCCATATAGAGGAATTTTTAGTTGTGGAGGGAAGAGATCTGTCAAAGAATACAAATTATGTCATAATGTTAGTGAATATGTGTTCTTTGACTCCTTTCATCCCTCTGAAAAGGCCAACCAACAATTTGCTGAGCTAATGTGGAATGGAACTCCTAATATCACAGGACCTTACAATCTTAAAGCATTGTTTGAAAACTAAGAAATGTAAATTTGATTTTTTTTTTTTTTTTTTTTAAAGTGAATCATGTTATATTGTCATTAAAATCTAAATAAGAATTGTATTTTTATACCGAAGTAATAAATATATTCAATATTTGAAGTTGTATGATTATACTCCATTCATCCCGCAACGGCAATAGCCCCTGCGGGTCTATAGTAGCGTTTTTTTATTCATGGCTATAGGCTAAGACCTATAGTTACGTTTTTAAAAAACGCAGCTATAGACCCGCTTTGGTTGCGTTTTATTGGGTCCGAACTATAGCTGTGTTTTTCAAAACGCGGCTATAGATCATCTTTAAGCTGCATTTAAAAACATGACTATAGGGTTAGATTGTAGCTACATTTTGCAAAATACGGCTATAGGACATCTTTAAGCTGTGTTTGGAAACGTGGCTATAGGGTTAGACTGTAGCGCCGTGTTTCAAAATGCGGTTATAGAACATCTTTAAGCTGCGTTTTCTAGCTAAAGCCTCCTACATTGGTAGAAACTATAGCCGCATTTTAAAAATGCGACTATAGGTTTTTTTTTTTTTTTTTTTTTCCCTTGCTATCACAACGTCCTACCCAAAAATCACAATTTCTTGCTAAATCATAACTCAAAACAAAACAGCCACATCCACAAACAGATACTTAAATTGAACCACAAAATCACAGGTTCCTAACATCACAAGTTCCATAAACATCACAAACAGATATTTAAGGATTTTTTATCACAAAATCACAAGTTCCCAACAAAAAATTGACAAAAGATTTTTTACATCACAAAAAATATACAAGAAGGATTTTTTGCATTCTAAATTGCCCTCGTACAGCCTAATAGGCCAAGAATGTATTGACCCCTTGTGATGAATTAATTGATTAATTAGCCAAGTTTATTAATTAATCAAATTAACATGCAATATGCATGATAGTACAAACAAATCACCAATTAAACTAAGTATGCAGTGGAAAATAAATTGACACGGTGATTTGTTTACGAATGGGGAAAACCTACATGGCAAAAACCCCCCACCGAGTGATTTTAAGATCACCACTCCTAAGAATCCACTATTATCGAAACAAGCGATTACAAGTAAAGAAATCCCAGTACCTTATACCAACCTATAGTTGAACTCTTACCCTAATACCCAACTGGACTTTTCTGTAGTGACAATCTTTCATTTTCAATGCACGGCTCCCAATACGTGACTAATTAATTGTGCGGATCCCAGTACGCAACTTGATCACCAACTTGAGAAAGATGTTGGCTACAAAGTTCTTCAGTTCATCCAGACAATGAAGATCATGAAGTTGCTAGGTCATAAAACCCTATGGTGTACAAAACACAACAACTTCTTGAAGAGAAAGAAGAACTAGGACAAACTAGGTTTCTAGTTACACTTTTCTTCACACTTGTGGAATTGTGCTCTTGTGCAACTTGTGTCACGTTTTACAGCCCTTAAAATAATCTTTATATATGTGTAGAGTTGTGAGAAAAGAAAGCCCAAACATACACTCATGGATTGGATGAAAAACAGTCCTAAAAAACTGAATTTCATAAACCTCGATAGATAGCCATCTATTGAGCTAGCTGTCGAGCCACGGGTTTTAGCAGCTTTTAAACCTCGATAGATGCTAGTTGTTGAGCTAGCTGTTGAGCTTTAAAATCCTGTACTTTCTCACTTGATTCTTGGACAGACTTGTATGGCTTTAAGACTTGAACTTGAAATCTTGTTTATTGAAACATTAAACACGTCCTAGATCTACTCAATTACAAGTAAAATGCGTTTTGTCAAAGGATTAGCCAATTACATAAAATGTTGACATATGTTCCTAACATGAATCACATATGTCCTAACAATCTCCCCCTTTGGCAATCCGTGACAAAACCACAACAAACAAATGAGATATGAGAGAAGTCATAAATCATTAAACTTTACATCACTTGTTGAATACAATAAAATCTATCTTAACACAAATTCTTGAAAAACTTTGTAAGAAGAGAGTTTATGACAAGTAGACTTTGACAACCTGTATTTCTGAAACACTTTAAACAAAACTCATCACGGCATCTTAGTGTGAAATAGAAATAATAGATTGCATACAATATATAAGAAACATGTGTATAAAGAAAGAAAAGAAACAACACATGAAAAGATAGGTGAAAGAACATACATCAATATATATAAACCAAATATAAGTACAATGTATGTCAAAATGGTCACAAGACCCATATACAAGGAATAATGTATCTAAAATAGAAAGAAAAGAAAAGATACAAGTATCCTCACTACATCCCTCAATATACACTCCCCCTATCTTCTAAACTAACCTTCCCCTTATGAGTATGACTACTCTCATCTCAAAACTACTCCCCCTTTTTGTCATGAGTGACAAAGGGCAAGTAAATCAAGTAGACATCTCATCGTCACTAGGCGAGTCATCATCATCATCCTTAGCATCATCAGCATTGTCGAAGCCATCATCACTCTCATCCTCAGAAGCTGGCAGAGATGGAGAGGAAGCCACAATGAAACCACCTATGACAGCCTATCGTCATGCAATATGACCAACACGGGTGTTCACTTGACACAATTCATCGCTAAGAGTGTCAAGGCAAGCATCCATGCACACAAGTTGTGCTATGATGGCCTTAAGTGTCACTCCACCCACTGAAGAAGAAGGAGCGAAGGTGGATGAAGTGGTAGAAACTGGAGGAGCTGCCGTCTGCGTCTAGGGCTGCCTCAAGCGTAGCTATGCAAGACTCTGCTTTACGATAGTGACGTCAATGGCACACATATACACGAAGTGGGGAGACTCAGGATAGGAGACGGAAAAATGGCGAAGGAGTCTCGTGATAGCGGAAGGAAAAATGAACTTATCACGAGTCGCCATGTCCTTATAGACATCTATAAGGGAGAGTATAAAGTATGAAAGAAAGTCAATAGAGATATCCTCAATGAGGGACAACAAAAATCGAGCACGATACTCTATGATAGTATTATAGTAAGACAATGGATGAAGAACAAATGTCATCACCATGTTTAGGAATCTCGGACCTTTAACAAAGGCCAAGTAAGGGGTGTTTTGACGGTCACCCCAAGATGATGGTGTCTCACAAAACAAAGATGCGAGTTCGTCTTTGGACACTGTCCTAAGACACGCACAGCCTGGTTAATCAGGATGCGTTACCCTAGGCGCGTGTAGTACCTCAGAAACAATCTACAGAGTAACTACTATGCGTATACCTCAAACACAAGTAGAAAACTAAGGTATAAAGTAATCGAATCCGTGCATATTGGAGTAGAACTCCTATATGATCACAAAAGGGCACGTGATCGGGACGCCACAAAGTGACTCCCAACCCCTACTGTGGATGACAGTGGGTAGGTCAGTGTTAGAGAAATCTGACAGAATGACTTGGCATTTTGAATGAATGCCACGTCATGAAAAGTTCTCCGAGAAGTTCGATTTGGCCTTCTCATCACAGAACCGGATGTGAGAGGGAGTGGGGTCAGATGGAGAAGAAAAAGAAGATGCCTTGGAACGAAAAGGGTTCTGGGACGGAGTAAACTTACGCTTAGGTGCCATAACGCAACTAACATAAGAGGGAGAGAAAGAGAGGGAGACAATCAGAAAAGTACCAAGCAACAAATCTATCAAAATATTTATAATTGAAGGTATGTATGCATGAGAATGCATGAACATGTGACATGCAAAAATAAATTCATCATGGGCTCAACCCAATCCAAACCTATCAGCACACAACATAGCAACAAAGTAAACACACATCTAAATGTATGAAACTTTGTTATAATGCACATGTGATGCAATGCATGAAGTTTTAAACGTCATTTTGACAAAACCCATCCCAAAAATTGAGAAAAAACTTCATTGAATTTGAAAAATCTCAAATCTTTAAAAAAATCCCAAAAGTTAGGTCAAACATATGAAATGCATGATGAAGAGAGGGATTAAGGACCTTACTAGTGAAGAAAAGCAAGATTAAGGTCGAAGAAAGCTTGGGAATGAAGTTTGGAGTGAGTGAGAGGTGTTTGGGAGGTGAAAAGACTGAAAACTGTCAAGAGAGATCGAGGGTGTGATATCTGAAATCACGATGGCTGCTTATATAGAAATCTCATAAATCTTGATCGATCGAGAGCTGTAGAGAAGCTATTGAAGTTTAAAACATGTGTTCCATTTGTCAAACCTACTAACGAGGAGCTATTGAGGATCAAATAAGAGGTTTTTAACACATAGAAGCTCAATAGATCGAGGCAGCTATCAAGGAGATAGAAAGTTTCTCGATTGGTCGAACTAGCTATCGAGAGCTATCAAGAATGGGATAAGAAAAAGCTGAAGGGTCTCGATAGATAGCTTATCTGTCAAGATGTATCAAAAAGCTATCAAGATTGCATAAAAATAGTTTTTCAATGAAGAGAAAAACACAGATATGAATACAATCAAGTATGCTACTCAAACACAGATCCAAACAACTTTTTAAGCTCTCAAAAACATCTCTCAACAATAAAAATGATGGGCATTTAGATCCAAAACACACACACACACACACTAAACAAGTCTAACCAATTTTATATTTCAAAAACAAGTCAAGACAGTTTAGTGAGTATACATTAACACAAGTATTCCTTGTGATAGCCAAATCATATTGTACCTGCACATGTATCAAAAGTAGCAAAGAATATTGCGTGTTGTGAGTGAAAAACATCACAAGATTGCCTAAGTGTCTACATGTTATGACAATTTGAGATATGAGAAAATCACTTTTACTCACACACAATCATAATTATTTGATGGGGACTATCACCTTCGAGGTACATCCTATAACTCTCACATCTCCTAGAATACATGCTTGCAATCATATATAAAGCATTTTGATCTTTTTGCTTTTATTTTACTTTTAAGCAAACCATATATGGGCATATAAGAGAGAGAAAATAAATACCCAATGATATTAAGCTTTTGACATTACACTTTTGCTATGCCAAAACATACAGATGTCATTTCATGATTGGCAGACAACAGTGGTGAGATGGTTATTTATGCCTTTCTCTTAGGATTTTCTAGTCCTTCTCATCAAAAAGAGTGATACGAGTGTTAAGTACAAGATATCACTTGAACTTACTCATCACAAACACGAGCCACAAAGCTTACTTGCTTAGTTGTGCATAGAGATTCTCATTTAAGCTACAAGAGATACAAAGTTTAGAAAACTTTGTTTCAATGACCATCCAGGATACACAAGTACCAATGTACACAAACACACACTGTTTTTGTATTTTTCAATTTTTCATTTATTTTTATATGAAAAAAAATAAATAAAACAAAACTAAAAAGTAACCAAACAAAAACATGTTAAACAAAACAAAGTAATGCATAAAACTAGGTGCAAATGCATGAGGAAGGAGGAAGAGAAGAGAAGATCAATCCATGGAGATAACATCAAAGTTTTGGTGAAGGAATTCAAACCGTTTGCTGTCAAGAGGTTTGGTAAACAAATCAGCCTTCTGATCATCAGTGTGAATAAACTCAAGAGTAAGAGTACCATCTTCGACAAGCTCACTAATGAAGTGGTGTCTAATCTCTATGTGTTTGGTTTGAGAATGTTGAACCGGATTCTTAGAGATGTTAATGGCATTGGTATTGTCACAGTAGATGGTAAGATGCTCTTGACAAATACCGTAATCATGGAGGAGTTTTTGCATCCATAGAAGTTGGGTGCAACAGCTACCAGCAGCGATGTACTCTGCTTCTACAGTGGATAATGAAATGGAATTCTACTTTTTGCTCATCTAGGAGACAAGATTATTACCCACATAGAAACCCCCCCCCCCATGTACTCCTTCTATCATCAGCATTCCTAGCCCAATTAGCGTCAGAATACTTAGCTAAAATATCATTTGTGTCCTTGTTGTACCATACACCAAAGTCGACAGTAGTTTTGACATACTTTATAATTCTTTTCAAAGCAATCATATAAGACTCTTTGGGATTAGCCTGATATCTAGTACACACTCCCACACTGTAACTAATGTCAGGTCTACTAGTAGTAAGGTAAAGAAGACTACTTATCATGCTTCTATAGAGAGATGAATCTACACTTTTTCTTAACAAGTCAATAGTGATTTTAACATTTGGGCTCATAGGGGTTCTAACAGAACTAGCAAAATCTAAACCAAACTTCTTCACAAAATTTTTAGCATATTTAGATTGAGATAGGAATATACCTAAATCTTGTTGACGAATCTGTAATCCAAGGAAGTGAGTTAGCTCTCCAATCATGCTCATCTCGAACTCGGCCTGCATGAGTTTTGAGAAGCTATGAGCAAGTTCATCCTTAGTTGACCCAAAGATGAGATCATCAACATAGACTTGAGCAACTATCACCTCGTGTCTTCGCTCTTTGTAAAGAGAGTTTGATTTGCTTTTCCTCTGGTGAACCCATGTGACACAAAGTATTGTGTGAGCCGATCATACCAAGCTCTAGGGGCTTGCATTAACTCATAAAGTGCCTTCTTGAGGTATAGCACATGATCCAGAAAGTGTGGATCAATGAATCCTTTTGGTTGAGCCACATAGACATCTTTTTTAAGCAGCCCATTTAAGAATGCAGTTTTCACATCTATTTGATAAAACTTGAACCTCAAGTGACATGCCAGGGCTAGGAGAATTCTGATGGACTCCATATGAGCTACGAGAGCAAATGTCTCATCATAGTCCACTCCTTCCATTTGTGAGTATCCTTGAGCTACAAGACAAGCCTTGTTGCGGATCACATTACCTTCCTCATCAGTTTTATTGCGGAATATCCACTTTGTGCCGATGATGTGCTCACCCTCTAGTATAGGTACCAAAGTCTAGACATCATTCCTCTTACATTGAAGCAGTTCATCATGCATAGCTTCAACCTAGCTTTCATCTTGAAGAGCTTCCTTAACTTTAGTGGGTTCAACCTGTGACAAGTAACAAGAATAAGACACAAAGTTAGCAACACATTTATCAATTGTACGCTTCCTTAGTGTAAGTTCATTCATGTTTCCCACAATAACTTCAGGGGGATGATTCGATTTGATCCTGGAAGAAGGTCCTTTCTCTTCATGGGTTTCAAAATCAGGTGAAGTAGATAAGTCTGCTAAATCTTCTACAACACTTGGAGTATCTGGAGAACTAGGAGATGCAGGCTCTTGTTCAACAATTTCTTGAACTTCCTTGGGGTCGAGAGGAAGAATTTCTTTAGGGATTTTTCTCACTAAATTTCTCAGAACCAAAATCTGAAGATTCATCAATAACAACATTTACCGTTTCCATTACCTTTATGATTTTTTTATTGTATACCCGATAAGCCTTGCTTGTAGAGGAATATCCTAGAAATATTCCTTCATCACTTCGGGAGTCAAACTTTCCCACATTCTCTCTATCCTTGAGAATGGAACAAGTACTTCCAAAGATTCTGAAATATTTAACATTTGGCTTCTTTCCCTTCCATAACTCATATGGAGTCTTCTTGGTACCGGGTCTAAAATACATCCTATTAACCGTATGACAAGCAGTGTTGACAACTTCTCCCTATAAGTTTCTAGCCACATCCTTGTTCTGCAACATGTCTCTAGCCATCTCTTGAATAACCTTGTTCTTTCTTTCTACTATACCATTCTGTTGAGAAGTAATAGGAGCAAAGAATTCTTGAGATATACCTGATCTTGTATAAAAGGACTCCATATATGAGTTCTCGAATTATTTACCATGATCACTTCAAATTCGATCAATCTTTAGGCTCTTTTCATTCTACAATCTTGTGCATAGAGCTTCAATGTGCTCAGGAGCATTAGACTTGGATCGTAGGAAAATGACCTAAGTGTACCTAGTGAAGTCGTCCACCACAACCATTATGTATCGCTTTACACCAAGAGACTCGATTCTGGTTGGACTCATAAGATTCAGATGTCGTAGATCCAATGGTCTAGATGTAGCAGATGTCTGAGTGCCCAGATGTTTAGCTTTTGTCTGTTTCCTAAGCTAACATGGTCCACACACCACATTGCTTACTCTACTGAGCTTTGGTATCCCCAAAACTGACTCATGCTTAGATACAATTGAAAGATGTTTATAATTAGCATGTCCCATCCTTTGGTGCCATAGATCTTCATTTGGTAAACGAATACTATTGCACACAATATCAACATCAAGAACCAAGCCATAACAATTGTCCAGAGTACGAACACCACTTATGAGCTTCTTTCTAGACTCATCCATGACAAGGCATTTTTCCTTTGAGAATAGTACCATGAAATCTTGATCACATATTAAATGTTCAATTAGTGTATAAAACACCTTGAACGTTTAGACCACCAATTCACAAATTACCAATTCAAGCTTATTATTAAACAATATATGTGCGAAATATGAACATAAGCTAAAACAGAATTGATAAAACAATCTAAACCAAATAAAATCACAACCACAACAGAAATTAAATGGCAAAGATTAAGGGAAGAGAAATGCAAACACAAGGACAACACATCGATGTGTTATCGAAGAGGAAACCGAAGTCCTCGACGTAAAACCTCTCCACTATCCTCCAAGCAGTCAATAATCCACTAAAGAATGAAGTTGGGATACATGAATAGCAGAAAATCCTTCATACCTAATCTACCCAATGTACCTAAGCCCTCCAAGCTTCTTGCTCCAATGATGTTACGCCAAACCTTTGTCTTCTTTAGCTTACTGGATTCCGCTATAACCCATAGCATCAACCAATATCAATTGATCCCTTCCTAACTGCTTCCTAAGCACCTAATAGCCTCATCACAAATATGGGTATGGTGAGAAAATGATTTGGCTAATGAACCTCTCAAGGATGTAACAATGGAGAGGGTGAGAGTTGAGGAATTTGAAGAGTCACTATGTATGTGGATGAGTCAATCTTGTTTTTCTCTAGGGTTTCTCTCTCAAAATTCTCTTTGGAAACTCTCTATATTTCGTAGACATAAGGGGTATTTATACTGGAGTGAGAAAGGAATGCAAAGAGTCAGTTTTTGAAAACAGAGTGAACTGGCGACTTGGCCTCACGACTTGATTGAGTCATGAGTCCAAGCTGCGAGTTAACTGAATGGCCAGTCTGGACTTTTTGTCCTGTAATGCTACAGCTGGCATGACGGTTTAGCTTCTCTGTATGCTTCACTCGTGTGCATCCTTTGGCGACTTGCAAGTCGCGAGCCACCCGCGAGATCCAGTCACAAGTCCCTGCTTTACTGCACAATCTTAAGCATTTCTTCACACTCTTTCACACACTACCATTACATGATTCCCACCTAAATACAGGGTTTCTAAGTGTCGAATTACAAGCAAATTGGTACGGAATAAAGCCAACAAGATGGTTGATTAAATTCAACCTTACACATATCTAAGTTATGCTCAACAAGTTCACTCTCAGACCTTCTACATATAGAACATTTGCAATGTTTGGAAGTCCAAGTAGAGATATGATTCCCTTTCCTTTAATCTGTGACTTGCTCCCATCACCAAAAGTGACATTATCACATTTCTTAGACTTGAAAACCTTAAAGAAAAATTGGTCTCCAGTCATGTGTCTTAAGCAACCGCTGTTAAGGTACCACAAACATGTGTCTATGACCTTAAATGCTTAGATGACAGATCAGTGGGAATGGTGTTTTCTCTCATCTGCCTTTTATGAACTAAACCTTTAACTCTCACTCTTCTCAGACGAACTCCTTTGCATATTTTCATTTTGAGACAGTCTAGTTTCTTCTTTGTCAATCTAAGACCTTTTCCAATGGTCATCATAATAGAATTCAAATAACTTTTAGAGTTGCATTTTCTGATACTCTCAAACAAGTAGAGATTAGAAAAATAAGATGTATTTGAAAACAAAGATCTCTTCAAGCCGGTTGCAGCCATGACAACAGGGGTCAATGGATCACACAACAAAGATTAACCATAATCAGAGTGTGCTCGCTCTAATATCACTTGATAGGCCAAGAATGTATTGACCCCTTATGATGAATTAATTGATTAATTAGTCAAGTTTATTAATTAATCAAATTAGCATGCAATATGCGTGATAGCACAAACAAATCACCAATTAAACTAAGTATACAGCGGAAAATAAATTGACACGGTGATTTGTTTACGAATGGAGAAAAATTACACAGCAAAAACTCCAACGGGTGATTTTAAGGTCACCATTCCCGAGAATCCACTATTATCAAAACAAGTGGTTACAAGTAAAGGAATCTCAGTACCTTATACTAACCTACAGTTGAACCCTTACCCCAATATCCAATTGGACTTGTTTTGTAGTGACAATTTCTCCTTTTCAATGCACAGCTCCCAGTACGTGACTAACCAATTGCGTGGATCCCAATACGCGACTTGATCACCAACTTGAGAAAGATGCTAGCTACAAAGTTCTTCAGTTCATCCAGACGATGAAGATTATGAAGTTGCTTGGTCACAAAACCCTATATTGTACAAAACACGGCAGCTTCTTGAAGAGAAAGAAGAACTAAGACAAACTAGGTTTCTTGTTACACTTTTCTTCACACTTGTGGAATTGTGCTCTTATGCAACTTGTGTCACCTTTTACAGCTCTTAAAATAATTCTTATATATGTTTAAGGTTGTGAGAAAAGAAAGCCCAAGCATACACTCACGGATTGGATGAAAAATAGTCCTAAAAAACTGAGTTTCATAAACCTCAATAGATAGCCATCTATCGAGCTAGCTGTCGAGCCACAGGTTTCAGGTTTCAGTAGCTTTTAAACCTCGATAGATGCTAGCTGTCGAATTTTAAAATCCTGCACTTTCTCACCTGATTCTTGGATAGACTTGCATGACTTTAATACTTGAACTTGAAACCTTGTTTCTTGAAGCATTAAACACATTCTAGACCTACCTAATTACAAGTAAAGTGCATTTTGTTAAAGGATTAGCCAATTATATAAAATGTTGACATATGTTTCTAACATTAATTACATATGTCCTAACACAACCACAATGAGCAAGCAGCAACAACACTTCCAAACTGCCCTCAAAAACTTCAAGAATTTGCTTTCCTGAAACATACCCAAAAAGAACAAACACAAGTAGCAAAATATACCAAAACATGGACCTAAATATTTTTACCATTCAAAAATAACAAAATATACTAAAACTTAAAATTAAATTAAACATGAAAAAAATATAAAGCTAAACATCATTTTGTATTTAAATTAAACATCATTATGAAAATTATGTATAATTGATTTTATACTAAATTTGCAACAATTTCTATTTTACTGAACATAACCTTGTGTTTGTTCATGCAAAGATTGAAAGTATTTGAACCACACATCCATTCACAAAAAAACTAAAGTACAACATGCTGACAATGACAAACTTGATAGTGTATACTTTTAGAGAAATTTTGTTTTACCTGAGGATTCACAGTTTCATTCCCATTATTTATTTACCGTAGAGAGTTCCCATCAAGCATTGCCACCCTAAATATATTAAAGGCATCGTAGTAATATCACATAACAATGTATTGCAAAAAGTAGTGTTTCGCTAAATAACATTTGTTTGCTACCTGAGAAGGATTTGAATCATGCATAAGTGGGCTAAGTTGGGCAAACATGTCTTTCACGTGTGTCATCACTTCGATCATTTGCTGTTGGTGCCTTGCCTCAAATTGAGCTAGTTGCTCCCTAAGATCTTCATGCCTCGTCTCCAACTTCAAAATCCTTTGGGTCGTTCTGCTTGATGATGATGGAGTCGAGGTAAATCATGAAAGGTTTGTGGCACTTCTTCTTGATGGGGTGATTCCAAAACCCACCCCATGTACACGTCCTGGGCGCTTTGGACCCACACTCGAGCATACGCATCGTCTTTGGACCAGAGGATTCCACTACCAATCTCTCCTTGTAGTTGTATGCCCTGTTCATTCAAAAGTGCTTCCATCGTATCCTGTTTTCCCACAAGAACCAAACAACATATTACACACCATAAACAATACAAACACAAAATACACTAAAATTCGATTCGATCAAATTGTGCTTACCATGTTCTCTTGTGCATGGGTAGTAGTATAGCAACCCCATCTTTGGTAGAGTATACTTTTCGATACACATCTGCGCGCTTGACTGTCGCCCCTTTAGCTTTTGCCTACATGATGAACAAAATCCATACAATAAACACTAAGGCATTCATGTTGTTATGCCACAATTAACACAAAACCACAATGAAATAGTCATAACATAGCAACTATGATCAAGAATTACCACTTAAGGTAGTTCTAAATTGTGTCAATGTATACACTACAAAACGAGGTCCATGGCTAATCATTCCAAAGTTAGTCAAATAAAGATAAAGCTGAGAGAGTAGTAAATAATTTTGGAGAGCACCTCCTTGGTACGTTTTGATTGTTAAAGCAGTTGCTTCAAATCCACTAGTAATAAATTAGACTGGTACTATACGCAATGAGAGGATTTAGCTAGCTTCCAAATACATGTGGGATTGTTGAATGAAAAAATTAAAAATAAAAATATGCAGAATTTCAATTTAGACAGAGGGAAAAACAAAATTTCCTTAATTAGATCTCAGTCTTATATTGCAAGTTGCATTATCATTGCATGTATATTATATGACTAATCTACAAGTTGATTTATACTATATATAGATGGTGGGGTTCATGAAATGAACCGCATGGCAAAAAAGTATATATTTCAATTAATTAAGGATATATATGCTTTTTCTATAAAGCATAGAAAATTAGTAACATTTAAACAATGAAGGATAAAATGTGTTAATGTTAATATTTTTAATAATCCAACCGTTCGTCTTACATAACTAAAGTCTCAGTATATATAGCTGACTTTTACACACACAAAAGAAAAAAAAAATGTCCCTAACAGCATTAACTCCTGCGAGTAATACTTATTTTTCTTCTTGTTGGTGTACTTTTATTTCTCTGAATATTTTCATCTGGACTGTCTTCTTGATTAATCATGAGACATAGTATCCTAGCTAATAAGTATGCATATTATTGAATAGAAAATCATCTGTCTTCTTGAACTTGAAGCTACTCATTTTAATCAATATACAAAAGCTAAAATTGAAAAACAGTCATAAAATAAACAGTGACTACGGTCATTTCGGTTCAGTGATATGTGTCCCTTATTTGTGCTAGTTGCTCCATTCATAGAGGACTATCGGACCTGTTAACAAGAAGGAACTGTCACATGGCTAGGAGCTAAGAAGAAAAGTGAAATTGATTCTGCACTCATAATTTTCGTTCTGTTATATTCAAGGGTGATATCTCTAGTTGCCTATATGTGATTTTGAACTTTCTCAAAGTGCAACAAAAATTAATGCACACCACTGCGATCTTTACAACTGGAATTAGTTATTATGTCATGATATATGTGCAACCATGTCAAGATCCGAACCACATACCTATGCTAATACAACTTGGTCACAGTGCTTACAAATTACTAAGAATGATTAGTCTAGTTAGAAGTGACATCTAGCTTGCTGGGAGAAGGCAAGCTAGAAAATATCTGAGTGGATAGGATATGTAATCCGTCTATTCCCCTGCATTACAGGACACACAAACCCTGCATTACAAGCTTTATAATTAAGTCGCAGTTAGTGAATGTTCAAAATTTTTTACCATGAGGAGCTTGATCATAACCCGTACTTTAATGTGAATTAATAAGTGGTGAACTGCTCTATTTTCATTTGGAGCCACGTAAAGCAGACGGCTCATCATTTTATATAATTTGTCAATTAATACGTGGCTTTATGCACCATAAAATAAAATGGACTCATGCCCACTCAAATCCCTTAAGTGAAAAGGAGCTGCATCTATTAATAGGTATTTAAAGTTATCTTTACTCTTTGACTTTTAAACAAGACATGGGATATACTCTCCGTAAGTGGCTGCTTAATATCTATATATTAAGAGGATTAAGAAAGTCATCTCTACATATTAAGAGGATGCATAAAGTTATTTATTGCATTTTTTACTTACAAAAATACTTATAATTTAACTAACTTATCCTTATTCCTAAAACATATGAAATGAGGTTAAAACCATATATAGAAAAAAAAATTTAAAAACATCATATAGGCATTCATGAATTCTAAGTTTATTTCTTACCATTGCATCAAAAATTTGTGCAAAACTTTTGGGCCCAAACCTTGCTATCTCCATTTGTTTACCTCGACTCTCCTTGTTCTTGCTACTTAATGTCTGCGACCACATTACCATAAAAAAAATAAAAAAAAATAAAAAAATAAAAAATAAAAAACAAAACATCTCTTGACTAAATTACCACAAAGATGAGATCGACGAAGAAAGTAGCAGTACCTTTGTTTTGTCATTGAACCAATAGTCAACCATCTCCGTCCACTGCTTTGTGATAACCGTCAGCGGTTGGTTGGCCAATACCTGCTCACGTGTCATCCCACATTTTTTGTGATCCTTCTTTAACTTTGTCCTCCGATTTCTCCTCAATTCCCCTAGTTGATGCATTGCCCATTCCATTTGATTGGGTGGTGCAACAATAGTGGGGTCAATTAGATATCGTTTCTGAAATGAAAAAGTGGAGTTAGCAAAATGTAGTAACTTAATTAGGGCAGCGGCTGTAAATGTAGTAACTTATGTTTTATTTTCATACTGCCTCAATCTCAATCTCAATCTCAATCTCAATCTCAATCTCAATCTCAATCTCAATCTCAATCCAACAATCCTGTTTAAAATTTTTAGGGACACTTGGCCACCCAGCAGGCGTAAGCAGGCATAATAAGCCATTCTCACAAAAAGAGCCCAACCACTGAACGAACATTGACTCGTCTGGCCCAATCGGTTGGCCTTGATCATTTAACGGCAACTAAATTTTGTACTCACCAGTCATTGCCCATATGTCAGCTAGCCTTATTTTCCCACGTCTTGTACGCCTATTTATCGGTGCTGGGGTTTTTGATAATCATCTGTATCTACAAAACCACCAATATTAGGACCGATTTATCAAAGCTCACAACTAGTGACAAATATCACACCACGAAAAAATTATGTATCTAGTAACTTAAATAATAAAAGGTTTATAATTTCATTTAAACAAAACATGAGTAAATTTAGGCCTTTCTCCCACGCATTCATGTAACCCACTGGTTGTGTAACTTTTAATCATTAGGAACAGCAACATATTCAGTTGACTTTGGATTTAATGAGGTCGCAAACGACTAATACCTCCCCTACTAGACGAAGTTAATTGTTGAGAACATTTGCTAACTTGCATTAGAATGACTGGTAATTCTTAATTCTGTGACTTCATAAATGTATGGGACTTCTCGATACTGTGACTAATGAACCTAGATGCCTATTGGCACTGTGACTAATCGACCAGTCAACTTGTTCACCTATTATATTGGTAATCAACACAAGCTTTAGCATTACCCTCTATGACAACCTCCAACCAGTTCTCCTTAATAGTAACTTATTAGTTTCATAGAAAGGTTGTAACTCGGCCTACAAAGGAGAGCACCTCTCATATACCTTGGCCCAGAGTTTTAGCACTTTACCAAAACTATGCCTTGGCACTTCACCAGAATTTTTTTAGACAAAAATGTATGTAATAATGATTGTTTTAACTTAAGATAGCTTAAGCATTAATGTAGATGTGAGATTTTGCAGGCTTTATCAAATATTAAGAGCACATACAAGACAAGAGAGAGAATTTGACATTTTTATAAAATCTAGAATATAAGAATCTTTTTTTTTTTTTTTTTGGTTATATAAGAGTTTGAGATTTTGACATTCACCCATTCAAATTCAAAAACTGTTGCATAAGAACAATTTCAAGTTTGCAATAAGAATCCGACATTGACCGTTCACCTATGAGAAGAGTTTCCTTTAAAACACTGGCAACTAATGCCAACAACAAGCCTCAACGGATAGTTTAGGCTGTTTTTTTCTGGCTGCCTATCTATTGCCTACGGCCTACCACAACCAAAGTCTGGTTTTCGTAGCAATTTCAGTAAGTTTTCTTCTGCAACATCGTGCTTCAAATGTTGTTATAATATTCTCAACAAACTCCCTTAGAAATCCTTAATAATCATAAATTTTGAGAATATTGTTAAAGTGATTGTTGTGATTTACGCATAATAAAAGTTATTTTTCCATAATGAAATAATGTGAATAATGATGTTATCTTGATCATAATTTACCACTTAAGAGAATTATGAAAAATGTAAAAAGTTGTATTTTTAACATTACTACATCTAATAATTATGAAAAGATTGGGAAACAAAATTATATGGGGTGCAAGAGATAAAATTCTTTCAATTAAGAAACTAGAAAGAAAATTATGTCCTCTCCCTCTTTTAACTCATATTCTTTTAAAGTTCTAATTAGTTCAACTAGTAAAAAATTTTGTTATTGAATAAATAATTTGGGGTACAAACTTGAACTACACCAAAAATTAATTAGTATTTTAACTTGATGAGAGAGAGCAATCATCATAGATTGAACATCATAAGTTGAAATTCCATTGTATTTGCACTACAAAAACAAAAACAAAAACAAAAACAAAAAAAACTCATTCTTTCTAACCCCAAAAAGGAGATGACGTAAACTTAGAATATTTTATGGGTAAAATGTAGAATAGCTTGCCTAAACTACAATCCGTTTGGCAAAAATTTTTGGTTGGACTCCTCACTAAGAACTCAGGCCCAAAAATCATATGCTCTCTCCCGTTAACACGCGGCTGCACCATAAAAAAATAAGAAGAAAAAGCCCCTACATAGACTTTCTTCTTGTAAGTTTTGTTGGGTTGGATCCATCTACTTTGGATGGTGCAGATATGCAGACGATGATTGGTGGGTTTGGCCCATGGTGGTTTGGCAAATTTCTCAGATGCAAGCCCATTGCCTTTGACACGATTGTACAAATGGGCAAGCCTGGGCCCTTGCTTGTACAGACCTTGGGCCTGGGTAATGTAAACACTTCAACTTACCTATTTTATTGGGCTAATCATTGGACTGGGCCTGGCCAGCCCAGTTGGTAAGGCTAAAGAGGACTACTATCCAAGCTTTGGGCTCAAGTGGTAATCTCGTGGGATTGGTCTGGGCTCCATTCTTGTTTTCTATGAAGCAAAACAAGGGCCCAGTTTGTAACACTCTTTCTCTCATATTTTTCTGGTAACCAGTCTTCATTGACACGGAAAAACTAAGTTACAACTTTATGATAATAGTATAATACAGGTTAAAGGTTCAGTTGGAGCAGGTCAAAAATATCCTAAGGTAGCTTTGACCTAGAAATTAACATAATAATAATAATCAGCAGCAATGTTTGACTTCCCAGTTGTTAAAATCCTCTCAATAATGAGTTGTAATCTTCAACAAGACTTCTCATAATCAAACTTTGCATAGTTCCTTCACCATAAATATCAAAGAGATAGAGTTGACTTTAATTAATAACTTTCTAAGCCATATTAGCGTGCCAATAACAAAAAAGTTATAGAGGAAAAGAAAATTGAGTATACAATTAAGTTGACATGTCATATCAAGTTAAGTTAAGCCAGCTCTACCATAAGAGTGACCTAATCACACATCACTGTACACAAGATTTGGATCTGATTGTGTGTTACATGAGATCTTTTTTTCTCCTTTGCATGCCATATATTTATTAAATTATTATATGTCCTTGCTAAAAATAGAAGTAATTTCACAACCAATATATTTATAAATAGTGGATATGGTTGGGAAGCTGTGCACTACCATCCTTTTTTAAGCATTGTCCCCTTTCCTAAAGGATTTGCCCAACACTTTGATAATATTCAGTCTTTGAAAACTTAAATGAGATATAGTTGACATCTATGCTTAATAGTTAATACCCCTTATTTTCATTATAACGCATGCATTATCTGAACACCTTTTCAAGATTATAAAAAAAATAATAATAAATAAATAAAAATTATATAGGAGCTTATGTAGGTGTCCCCTACTACTACTACTT
Organism: Quercus lobata; assembly: GCF_001633185.2. Taxonomy (NCBI): domain Eukaryota; kingdom Viridiplantae; phylum Streptophyta; class Magnoliopsida; order Fagales; family Fagaceae; genus Quercus; species Quercus lobata. The sequence continues at coordinate 1,647,235 of NC_044908.1, forward strand.
ATATATAATATGAATAGGACCCTGTTAGGTTCTAAGGAATTAGGAATTAATGTATTAGAACTTCATTTTGTAATGTTAGCAAACTATGATCAAAATGTTTGTCTTCTTTAGACTTGCTCAAAGTATGTGTTTTAATATAAAGTTGGAATCGAGTTACTACAGGAATTTACTGTGTAAATTTGCTTGGCTCGATCGATCGAGAATTAGACTCGATCGATTGAAAGTTGTGCAGATTGTTTTTTCTGCAGAATTTCCAACTCAGCCCAAACCCGTTTGACATGTAGAGTTTTATATTTTGTTTTAAGTATAAAAGGGAAAACCCTAACCACGTTTTGAGGTTGCTCTTTATGCTATATGTGTGAATCTTCTGTGAGATCTAGAGGTGATTGCCTTCACACATACTTAAGGTTTCCAAGATTCAAGATTATGTCAAGAACTTGGTGATCAATTCAGTTGTAGATTCAAGAGCTTAAAGATACACAAGCGGGAGTACTTGTACTTGCTGGGAATCCAAGAAAGAAGTAGTTCGTGGACTAGGAGCTATCATGGAGTCGTGGTAGTAAGTTTCCTACTCAAGATAGCAATATGATGTTAGTAGTCTAAGTCGTTATTGTGTAAACTTCAATTCTTTCATAGTAGATTCAGTTTTACCTTGAGGATAGTTAGGTTAAATCATCCCCAGGTTTTTTACCGGTTTGGTTTTCCTAAATTATCATATTGTCGTTTTCTTTATTTTCTGCACTTGTCAATGATATGATTTATGTGTTAACCTAGATCTGCATAATTTACCTAAGTTAATCACTTGGCTAAATAACTAGGTTAATCTGGTTGTATTTAAGGGGTCAAAAAACGTACAACCCCATTAGGTGTCTTAGGACCCTGTTTTTTAATCCAACTTATAATCAAGTATATATGGACCAACTTTGGAGTATAGGCTCAAAATTGGAGAAAAAAAAAAGGTTCCCCAAGTTGTGAAAATAGAGGTGCCCCAAAAAGAATAGGTTTATCTTATTCTTATCCCCCGCTAATCAATAGTGAAGAAAAGGTATGAGAAAAGTTAATTGGATTGTTAATAATTATTCAAATGCAGTTAAAGGGGACAGGTAAGCATGGTGGTCTAAAAGCCTGCATATCTACAAAAAGATGAGCAAGAACAAAAAGGCATGTGGCAAAGGCACCCTTTTCCCACTTTCTACATAAAGCTGCCCTACAAATTTGCCAACCTAAACTCAAAGGCTGGCATCCCCATCAAAAAGGGCTGGCACCATCCCTTACTTACTTGAAACCATCCACACTTTGTAAGAAAAAAATAAGCATATATTCAATTGCTCTATGCTACTAGAAGAAGACAAAGTTTCGTATTATGGAATAAACAATATTCTATAGCACACATCTCTCTCTTTTTTCGCAAACATATATCTTTGTCGTCAACATGATGCTTGATTTTTACATTCTATATATATAAATAAATGTTTTCAATAGAAGTTTTAATAAACTAATTCAACTACATATGCAACCTTTGACTTCAGTTAGTAAATGTGTCATCTAAAACATTTATTTATCTAAGAAATCTTCTAGAAAATTTCTTGCTGACTAGTCTGCTAGCTAATATTAACTCTGATACAATACTGCCTCTTAGCATGTTTCTAGGGATGGACCCTTTGAGATTGATTATGTTGTCTCCATGCTTATCAAACTAGCTAACCCCTTTTCTTTGTTCTTTCCTTCATATGTACTTAACAATATCAACTTGTACGCTCCGTTTTATTATCATGAAAATATTACCTATGACGTCAATATTTTGTTAACCCTATCCAATTACATCACAAACGCGTTGCTTAATTAATTTTTAAATCCTTAAACGATAAGTTCTAGGTATAGAACTTGATTCTCTATTCTACGTTACTTTCAATCAATTTTATCAGAGTTAATAACGATCAAACATAATCCTACATTATCGTATTGGGAGAACATACAATATACTAATACTTTTTTCAAATACTGATTTTGAAGTAATTGTTAAACCTAAAAATAATAGCTAGGAATGGTTTCCCTAAAATCATATTATATATAATAAAAGTTGGGTTTAAACGCTGTGGTTGCGCCATGTGATTTCACTAAATTGCATAAATTTTATTAAATTTTTAAATTTTTAAAGAACTAAAAAGGAATAGTATACTACCAAGACTCTAATTCATTCTTATCATTAAATAAAATTAGATTAACATTATTTTTTTATTTGTTATTTCTTAAATTAAGAGATAATATTTAACATACAAAAATTTAATTTAGATAATATTTATCATCTAATTAACATTATTTTTTTATTTGTTAGGATATATTTCTTAAATTAGGGGATAATATTTAACATCATATCATCATCTATATATATATATATATATATATATCATATCATATTATATATAATAAAAGTTGGGCTTAGACGCTGTGGTTACGCCATGTGGCTTCACAAAATTAAAGAAATTTTATTAAATTTTTAGATTTTTAAAGAACTAAAAAGAAATAGTATACTACCAAGACTCTAATTCATTCATTTTTATCATTAAGTAGTTTATCTCTTAAAATAAAATAAAGAAATAAAAAGTTGCATATCGTTAATAATTGGCTCAAAGAATGAACTTGGATAGTAATAAACGTGCTCAATCCTAGCTCAAGTTGTAGAGTCCCTTTTGCATTCTCCTAAAACAAAATGTAGAGTCAGTAACGTGAAGGCAAAAAATTGTAGAGCTTCACGTAAAAATAGATATATTTGGCATTCCCTACCTAATTTCATATCAGAATTCTAAAACTCAAACCCTTCAATTTCTTTGAGTTTGTAATACAAATAGAGCAGAACCACCTATGATGTCCCAGCATCTCCCGAACGAGGTTGTGTACAACATCATGACTCGGCTACCAGTGAAATCTATGCTCCGATTCAGGTGTGTTTCCAAATCTTGGAACTCCATATTGACCAACCCTATTTTCATTACCGCACACTTTAACTTCAACCAGGTCAAATCTTTATCAAATAACAGTCACAATGGTTTTCTTCTATATACACATAAGATTTCATATAATATCAAAGAAATGTGTAAAGTTTTTTATAAATTATTAAAAAAAAAAAAAAAAAAAAAAACTAATATGTAATTAACCTAAACTTCTTGATTAGGTAACTTCAAGGAGTTTAGAGTATTTGATTTTTACTTGGATTCCTTTTCTAGGTGGAGTATGTATGTATATATATACACCGTTAGTTGGTGTAGTTTTTCATTCTCCAACTTATTGTATAGTTTTACTATTTAGGCTTCCATTTTTCTACCTACAATCATGTGGGCATGTATTTTTTACTCTAACTTTTTATTATAATCTATTAAATACGTTTTATGTATTTGTTGCATTTTGTTTAAGCTAATTTCCTTATGTTTTTCTTTTTTTGAGGGGGTACTTTCCTTATGTTTGATCTAATTCATATGTTAATGGTTTGATCCAATTTAATTATTTTTTTTTGTCCAATATATATGTAAGTTGTCGAAGTAAATTCCAACCATAGACTATTAAATTTACATACAATTTTGCAATCTATATGGTACTTTGTTTTTTTAACCCTGTTTTTTTTTTTTTTTTTTTTTTTTTTTTTTTTTTTTTTTTTTTTTTGTCGAGTATGATTTATTCATGTTGTTCCCTTTTACTTTTTATTTTTATTTCGAATATCAGCATTTATTTATGTAAAGTGTGCATGGAATTATGTATCCGTTTGCAACATTAATTAATATTTTTTTGCTAATTATTAGTATAATTTTCTATTCCCAACAAATTCTTCATTAATATTTTTTATTTTTATTGGTTTTATATTGCAAAATTTTGGAAATTTAATTCCCGAATTTTCAGAATCTTTCAAAAGTCATCATTTTTTTTTTTAGAATTATAGTCATCATTCTTCCAATATCAATCGTTTTTATGCATTGATTATTTTTACTCTTGGGCCAATGTTATAAAATAGATTTTTTTTTTCCTTGCGATTATGGAACTTATTTGACTAAAGTAGTAAAATCAAAGTGGAAATGATAGCTCTGTATAAAAAAAAAAAAAATTATTTTAAAGCCTGGCATTAAATGGTCATAGACTCATATGCAATTTTACAATCTATATGGTTCAATTTTTTTTTTTTTAACTCGGTTTAATTTTTTTCTTGATTTTGTTTTCTAGGTTCGAAATAAAAGATTTCAAGCATCCTAAGAAAGGTATGTAATCTATATGTAGAGCTCTGCAATTTTTTTTTTTTTTTTCATTTACACATAGTGTCTCTCTTACATTTCAAACTATTCATTTACTTTTTATTTCTCAAATAAATTTTGTATTATATGAATTTATGTTTAGAACAAATTAAAAGTTATTATTCTCTTAATAGTTCTATCTCTTAAAAGTGGCTAATTATAATACTATGTCTAAAGATTTTAATAAAGAACAATGATGAAGAAGAACAAGGATACTCTAAAAACATAATGAACAAATAGGTATTCAAAGATTTTCCGAATGTAAAAAATATTATTTTTAACAATACTTCAAGTCACTAACAAATTAGTACTTATTTTGTTATAATAATTATTAAAATATATAATTATTTATACATATATTTTATAAGTTTTTTTTTTCATAAAACCGTGCAACGCACGGGCCTATAACTAGTCTATATATATATATAAAACCGAAGCTTTTGAAGCTTCCACAATTTTCCACGTCAGCACAATATTTATAAAAAAAAAACATAAATAAAAAAAAAAATCTTTTATGGAACCAAAAAAAAAAAAACACAAAAAAAATCTTTTCCAAAACCCGATAAATACAAAACCAGCCTTCTTCTTCCTCAAAACACAAACCACTGCTGTTCCTATCTCTTCTCTATTTCTCTACCCTCTTCTTCCCCAAAACCCAACACTGAAAATCAATCTTGCCAAGAAGCCATCCCCACACTGTCAAGTCCGAAATAGAAAGAAGGCATCACTGATCTCCACCTTTGAGCACTGACGACATCTTGAGACTTTACCATCAGACCAGATTCTCTCTGCAAACATTACCGGTAAGTTTTTTATTTTGTTCTATAATTTAGGGTTTCGTTTTTGGTTCTTTGGCTCTTCCATTCTCTCTACCTCTCTCAATTCTCAAACCCCTAAACTATAGTCCACGGGCGCTAGCCTCCCATGAATGGCAGAAAGTTTTTGATTTTGAGACTTTTTTATTTATTTATTTATTATTTTTTTCTATAATTTGGGTTGTTAAATATGATTTAGGGTTTCGTTTTTGGTTGTTAAATATGATTTAGGGTTTCGTTTGGGAGTGTTTCTTTTGAATGATTAGCTTAGATTGATGGGTTTGGAGCCCATAGTGGGTTTTATTAATTTCAGTTATATGTTCAGGGGTTACTTAGTGGAAAAGTGATTATTTTTAAAGTATGAAAGTAACCACTGTGTTGGATTTGATTGTCTGAATGGCTTATATGGGTTTGATTCATTGGATTGATAACATACTAGGGTCAATTTTAGTTTTATGTTTTATGATAAGATTTATTTGATTTTAATACAAAACATTCACTGCCAATACTGAAAGCCTTATTAAGATCCCTTTTTAAAATACAAATTTGATCATGAAATAGCTTAGGCCCTATCTGCTTCCTAATATTAACTCTTGTGCTTTATTATAAATTTCCCTTCTGGCCTCAATGCAATAATATGGTTGGGTTTTAGATATTCAGGCTCCAACGCATTGTGTCTGGATTCAGTTCTCTCCTATCATATAGTTTTAAAGAATCATATTTGGTCAGTGTAAAACATCCATGATTATTAGTTTTATGGAGGGACAGTGCTCTGTCATTATTCAGTGAGGCCCTTCATTAATTGGTTTTATTTGATTTTTTTCCCCTAACAGGACACAGTCTTTGATCCATATTCCCTCACTTGTGGCCATATATTTTGCTACATGTGTGCTTGCTCATCTGCATCAATGTCAATTGGGATAAGTTAAAGTCAGCAGAGCCTAAAGGAAAATGCCCTCTGTGCCGAGAGGTAAGTTAATATCTTTATAGCCTTTGCTTCTTGGTTCATTCCAGTGACAAAACGGTGGGGTTGGATTGGGGTAGGTCCTAAATTCAAGCTTTGCAAACCAAAGTATCTTTCTATTGTTGGACTCAGATAGGTCTTTCTTTTATTGGACTCAAATAATACCATATTCTCTCTAATTCATCAATTTAGAACCAAAAAAGAAAAAAAAAATTGAGAAAAAATAATGGATTTGTCGTAATTTGAGCTATTTTATGTTTTAGAGACTATATATGTCTTTACTTCGAACATAGTGAAATAATGGATTTGATAAACAATTCAATAAGGTGATTTGCATTATGATGGAAATGTGCAATTCTATGTTAAGTATAGTTTTTCATATTTTTTTTATATTTTCCCTATTTACATGTATTGTGGCTTGCTTCCAACAATTTTATTTTTTGATTGTAAATCATTAGAAAGCAAAATAAATGTGTTTCATTTATTTTCTGTGTGTATTTTATTCACATATTTCAATTAGGTAGTCAAAAGTAATTTGGCTGGTAAAAAGTATTGTTCTTTATTGCCAAATGTTTGTTTGAATTGGAAGCCTTACAGAACAATTTTCATGAACAAGGAACCCTCATTTGTTTGGTATATTTTATGTTTAGTTGGCCTTTGGTGTTACTATCAGTTACATATGGCTTGGTCTTAATGAAAGATTATTTTAAGGCAAAGTAAGTGGGGTTTCTGTATTGCTATTTATCTCTGAGTTGAGGACTTCTTTCATTGTAATTTTGGATGGTTCTTGCTTTATGTTGAACGAAATTTCTTCAATTTGCTGCAAACCTTGATGGGTATTGCTTAATAAAAAGTTATTTGTCTCATATATGTGGTCAATTGCAACTATCATGGCCATTGCTCTTGCACATGGAGGGGTAAGTCCATATGACTTCAATTTTAATTTTTCTTTAAGCTTGAACATTTTTTTATTGACATTGCTTCTTTTTTTGCTATTGTAACATTGTCATTTTGTAGAACTTTTAGAAGTCAACATGAATGATTATCGTTAGGTTTTGAATCAATAGTTCTAAATTTGTTGATGAAATTTCACACCATGAAATTTCTATCCAAAAAACTGTATGTTTTAGTTTTACCTAAGAATGTTATGATATTCTTTTTCATTTCCATCAAATTTGATAATAGTTTTCCCTCTCATCGTATCTTGAATCTCCAGGAGAATATATCTCTTTCCAATTTACAATAGATTATAATATACAGGATTAAGAGAATGTATAACAACTCCTTTATTGCAGCTTATGAATTTTAAGGAGAAAGATGGCTTTTCATTTTGATTGGTGATGAACTGGACTAATTATACTATTCATCAGCGGCATGGAATCTTTCAGGTTAATTTTTACTTTGGAATATTTATTCTGTTTATTCTCCTTTTAACAAAAAGGAATATCACATCGATGTTTCCCCTTTTTTGATTGAGAGAGTTTAGCTTAAGGTTGTCTAACTTTTATTCTTTTGATAGTTAAGGTGAAAAGGGTTGCATTGGTGAGTTTCTTTTGTATTTCTCTTACCTTTCAAAGGGCACAAGACTGAGGATGTATACTTTTATAATGCCTGGTCTACATGAGATGGAGTTTCTACTAATGAACAATTAGATGCTTGTAGTGCACACAAGACTGAGACAGGGCTAATGAATAACATTATGTAATAACATTATAACCTTAGTTCACCAAGTTCAAGGTCCTTAATGATTTTCTTTTAATATGTTTTTTATTTATTTATTTAAATGGATGTAGTTTATATAAAGATATGTTAAGCATTCTTGTGTTTGCATGTTGTGCTCCCTTTCTTCTGTTTACTAATTGCACCATATATGACTTTACAAATGATACTCCTAAATGTGATTTTTTAAGCAACATTGATGATGACAAGAACAAGGAATAAACAACCAGGATTACCAGGATTTTGCAAACAGACTGAATAATAGAAGGGATTATGTTAAAAAAAATGATAGAGACCTTAAAGTTCATGAAAGAAAGGCTGCAATTGATAATAGATGTAGGATGTCTACCAGTAGTTTGAGGTTGTTAACTAAAGGTACAAATAAGTTATACAAAGTTAGATGTTGTTTTTAACTTTGTACTTGGTTAGAACAAAGCAATTGAATTTCCCATATTGGTATAGTGTTTTAAGAGATTTGAACTTTTATAAATACTCATGTATTATTTAACATTATTAAAAATAAATAAATAACACTATTTTAGAACTTAGTTATTAATTTTCCCGTGCATCGCACGGGTTAGCGACTAGTATATATATAAAACCGAAACTTTTGGAGCTCCCACAATTTTCCACGTCATCACTATATTCTTTTTCTTTTTCTTTTTATTTTAGATTCTTTTTATTTTTGGTTTTATATCTTATCAAGTATTACAATAGTTTAGTTTAAATAAAACTCTATTAAATATATGTTTCAAAAGCTTGAAAATTCTATTTCAACTAAAATTCTATAACAAAAATTTTCACAAATATAAACTTCTGCCAAGGTCGAAACCCTTCATACTCACTCAAATTTTCACAAAGAAAACACACATATCAAATTGAAGCCATAGTAGGAAGCAAACCCTGCACCTATGATTGTTTATGATTATTTTTGTTCATTGTTTGTAGTTTAAACCCATTAAAACTTATTGCTTGATGGTATTTCATGGTTTTTTTTTTCCCCTTTACTTTTTCTTTCAAGGTTGCTAGGAACACAACCTAACATGTGATTTTTTTTCATTGTTTAAAGTTTAGACCCATTAAAATTTAAAACTTATTACTTTATAGGTTCATGTACTTTTTTCTTCTTCTTATTTTTCTCTTTTGAATAGTCATATATTTTTGGCATTTCGGAAGTTTTCACATCTGAATTTTTGTGTTAGTTTTTGGAATATTTGAACATGTTTAGCAGGTTTCAACAACTATACCATGTATTATTCTTTTAAAGGTAATCAATTTTTCTTTTATATTTCTCTATTATAAAATCATATATATATATATATATATATAGTTTTGTTTCAATAATTTATAGGATGTAAATCTTATGATTCCTTAATATTTTTTGGCCTTTTGGAAGTTTTAACATCTGACTTTTTGAGTTATATTTTTGCAATATCTAAAACTATCTGGAAAATTTCAATGATTATAACCATGAATTATTATTTTGAGTGTAACAAATTTTTCTCTTATATTTCTCTGTTGTGTAGTCACACACACACATATATTTTTATAATTTTTAAGCTCTTAATCTTTTGATTCTTTTCAATAGTTATAGGTTTATAGTCATGAACTATTCTTTAATATTTTTCTTAAGTTATTGCACGTTCAAACAATGACTTCTTTATCAAATTGTAACACAAATTGAAGTTATACAAGAGCAATTCATGCAATAATGTAGTTTCTTAATCAATTTAAAATTTTATAAAATCATTTTAGTTTACCACATAAATAGGTAGGTTCTCGTGCATAGCACGGGTTAGCGACTAGTATTATATATAATAAAAGTTGGGCTTAGACACTGTGGTTGCACCATGTGGTTTCACCAAATTGCAGAATTTTTATAAAATTTTTAACATACAATTTTTTTTTTTTTTTTGTTATTTCTTAAATTAAGGGATAAAATATTTAACATATAAAAATTTAATTTAGATAATATTTACCATCTAAATTTTCAAAATTTTAATATTATTATATTAATATTATTTTATCAGAATATCAAGCTACAAAACTTGATTATTAAGGGATAAGCACAATCCAAATTCTTCAAGAGGTGATTGATATAAATATATCCCAAGAAACAGTATATATATCCAATAATTTGATAATCTCTATCTATTCCAAAAAACAGTATATATCTTCATTAATTTGATAATTTCTACGTTGATGACATTTAAATATATATATATATATATATATATCTTAAAATTCATTATAGCTATCAACCACGTTCTCTTTCTCTCTTTTTTTATTTTTTTTTTAAATTTTTAAATTTTTATATGTTACGTTATGTTGAATCAACTTTTTTTTTTTTTTTTTTTTTTCATATGACCTTTTTTTTAATTCCAATTTTTATGGGATAAAAACAAACATATTGATTAGATATCTTTAATTTCAATAAGATTTAAATGAATTATATTTCAAATGGAACTCTACCAATATATATAACCCTATATATCCTTTTTGGAGTGAAGCTTATTTCAATAAGTGAATGCCTAAATCCCATGACAATGCAAGTATGCATTCTTTTTTCTTTTATTATTATTATTTTCATTTTGTTTATTTTCTTTAGTGTTATTATTGGTTTTTTGTCTTCATGTGATTTTAAATAATGAATTCAAAACATTCGAAAACATTGTCAAGTTTCTAAAAGCTCCTTCTTTGTTTTTGTATTTTGTTTTTATTAAATTGATTTGGTTTGGTGTATTGGTTGCCTTTTGTTTAAACTAATTTTCTTAGCTTTGATCTAATTTATATGCTTAGGGTTAGGGTCTTAGAATTAATGATTAAATATGGTTAGAATTAATAGATTAATTTTAACAATTTTCTTATTTGATTTTTATGTTACATCAAATTATCAAGATGTTCTACACGTATATTCTTGAATTATCAACTTTAATTTTAATTTATAATATTATCAAGATTATATTAATTTTAGATTTATCAATTGTTTAGTACTTTTTTAAAAATAATTATCAATTTAAAATTCAATTTGGAATTATCAATTTAATTTAGTTTTAGGAGGAAAGCTTATCCCTTATTTTAGAGAGAGAATTATTTACACTTGATAATTTTTTCTTTTATCTTTATTAAATCTATTAAAATATATAATTATTTATACATTTATTTTATGATTTTTTTCATAAAACTGTGCAACGCATGGGCCTATAACTAGTTAAAAAATAAAAAAGCTAAGGAAAATCGATTTGTCTATCTTATCATGACTTCAAACATGTGAAATCATGTTAAGCTAATTTAACATTGAACTTATAAAAACTTATTTGACTTCATTTAGCTATTAATACATAAGCAATTTTGGACTAAATTATAAAAATTTTGAAGAAATAAAGAAAGGAACATTTACTTTGAAGTAAAACCCTTGTTTTTCTTACAAATTTGATGTCAAATAGAATTATTTAGATATTTTAAATATATTATTAGGTTTTTTAAACATCCAACTCATAATTCAAATTGCAAAACATAAATCCTATAATATTAAAAAATGTGAACCCAATGAATTCCTATAGCTATTAGAATTGAATTATGCATCTAGTAATAAACATCAAACTTTACATTCGAAGACATGTTAACTACCTGGGGGCTGTGTCTCATCGTCACTTGCAACCGGTCTTGCCTCCTAAGAAATATGGGCTTCCTTATCTTTTGCCTCCACCCTTTGTCGGGAATGTGACGATTCTTGGCCAACGTAAACAAGTGGCAATTTATGTTTCCTCCCCATTCTTGCGTCCAACACCTTTACAACACAAACATAAAGATAATTATAGCCAACAAGCAATCACATGAAGAAATAACAATTTTAACAACATGAAGATAATATTATAATAACAACATGAAGAAATAACAGTTTTAAAGATAATTATATATGTTAAAATAGTTATTTCATAACAACATGAAGAAATAACAGTTTTAACATATATATGCAACAACATGAAGAAGTATCAGTTTCACCTGATAATTATATATGTTAAAACTGTTATTTCTTAACAACATGAAGAAATAACAATTTCCACATATATATGCAACATGGCCAAACTTTGCACGCAATAGACCTTTATAAATTCTACTTATAATTTCAATAATAACACACCAGTACCCCATTACACTACTCATCATCGCTGTACTTGACTTCGTTGTCATCTTCATCATTGGACTCATCATTAATGAACTCACAATCATCCAAGTTGTTCATTTCATGAAGATCTCTTTCACCAATGATAGAGGCATCAATTGTCATTCTCTCCACATCATCTCGACCCCAACGAAGGTCATCCCTACCAATATCATCACTAGTTATACTGTACGGAATGTTATCATAAAACCCATATGTGTCATCCTCGTAACAATGGGGGCCAATACCGGCATCAAACACATCTCTGGCTTTAGTTTTAACAACAACATACCAATCTTTGTGCCTTTTATCTTCAACATAAAAAAACTTGTGTAGCTTGAGACGCCAAGACATATGGTTCATCCACCATTTCCTCCCCACCATGTATGGAGTGAGTAAAATTCATCATAGGAAACCTAAACTCATCAGTCTTATATCCCCTTCTATTTTGATCATCAACCCATGTACACTTGAATAACATATGTCTGATATTGCTAGAATAATTCAACTCAATAATATCTGTTAACACACCATAGTACATAATGCCACCTTTAGTGGCGACACTAACTCCACTATTCTGCGTTTTTCTATTTGCCTCGACATTCGAACTCCTAAATTTTGACCCATTTATGACATAATGCTTCAGCCGATTTCTAAAGTATATGGCTCTTTGGAAAGTGTGACAAGTGTATCAATAAGTGCAGTGCTTTCTCTATCAGCATCAGTCATTGACATCACCTAATATAACCAAACAAACTTATTATAATTAGTACAGTCATTCTAGTTATGGGAAAGTTACAAGCTTAAGAAATTGAAGATGTCACACGTACGTGAGACATAAACCAATCACAAAACTTCTCCATGTGGTGCTTATGAATAATAGCATTGGATATACAACAGTGCATAGCCCCTTCGAAGTTCGTCCTCCATCAAACTTTTGTGCATCCTGCATGTGATGACAATTGTATTAGTGTTAATACACCTAGCGAACATTGGATTGTCATGCAATTATATTGGTTTCCGTAGTACTTACTCACAAAATTGGTAAATGCTCTCAGAATTGAATAACACGTAGCGATGAGCTTGGGTCAACGCCTTATTGTCTAGTGTCACACTTGAAACCACCCCTGTTGACTCCTACATCGTCCTCGTGGGTTGATTGAATATAGTTTCAACTCCTTCCATATACCATGAACAAAACGTTAAGCATTCCTCTACTATGTATCCTTCGGCAATACACCCTTTTGGAGCAGCCCTATTTTTTATGTAAAACTTAAGGTGTGAGAGGTACCTATAATGCACATGAGAAGGTTAGTAATTGACACTAGCTATTACAAAGCACGCATGAATCTCATACTGTACATGTATTATATATGACTTACCTCTCAATGGGGTACATCCAACGATACTGAACTGGACCACCAATCTTGGCTTCAGTAGCTATGTGCATGACCAAATGTACCATCACAATGAAGAAAGATGGAGGAAATATCTTTTCCAATTCACACAACGTGATTGCAATGTCTGCCTCAGCACTCGCAATATCTGAAACCGTAAGGGTTTTGGAAAAAAAAATTCTGAAGAAACAAGCTAACTTTATCAAAGGCCTAGTAACGTGTGATGGCAAAGATCCTTGTAAAGCAATTGGAAGGAGTTGTTGCATCAAGATGTGATTATCATGACTCTTTAAACTAGAAATCTTGCGTTCTTTCAGATTGACACGGTGTGAGATGTTGGAAGCATATTCATCAGGCACTCTTACGTCCCGCAAAACTTGCAAGAAACCATCTTTCTCCAATGCAGTCATATGAAAACACACGGGCGGTGTCGTATACTTATCATCACCTTTTCTCCGTAGGTGGAGTTCACTCTTTATTCCCATGTCCGCCAAGTTAAGGTGTGCCTTGTAATTGTCCTTTGTCCAATCCTTCAAGTTCAGCACCATGCCAAGTATATTGTCCATCACATTCTTCTCTATATGCATCACATCAAAATTGTGTCACAATTTGTGATCCTCCCAATAAGGCAAGCTGAAAAAAAATACTTCTCTTCTTCCAAACACACTGGTTTGCCTCACCTCTCTCTCTTTTGTTATAAAGAAGTTGATATTTCTTTCCCAGACAACGTCCAACTAAACTTTCAATGTCCACAATTATGTTTGACACAACTGGTGGCACAGGAGCTACTTGCATATCAGTAGATGCATCAAATAATGTATCTTCTTCTTGAAATTCGTGATCACTATCAAAACATCTCCTATGTCCCATGTGACAAAATTTGTGGACATTTTTAAAATATTGAGAGTCGGTCTCCAAGGCATAACAAGGACATGCAAACTTACCCTTCATACTCCAACCCGACACTTCTGCGTATGCAGGAAAATCATGTACGGTCCACATCAATGCTATACACAATTGGAATACATTTTTTGAAGATGCATCGTACGCTTCTACTCCAACATCCCATAATTCCCTCAGTTCTTCTACTAAGGGTTGCAAGTACACATCTATCGCAATCCCTGGCGATGTAGGACCAGGAATAACTAGTGATAGAATCAAAGATGATCGTTTCATGCACAGCCAAGGCGGAAGATTATAAGGGACCACCATGAAAAGCCATGTGCTATGAGTAGTACTAATAATTCCGAAAGGGTTGAACTCATCTGCAGCTAATCCAAGTCTAACATTACGCGACTTAGCCGAGAATTGTAAATGCATAAAGTCAAACATTTTCCACGAATCCGAGACAATAGGATGCCGAATTACCCCATCACCTGTACGGCCATTAACATGCCATTTCATAGAACTAGCCAGTTTGGGTGACAAAAATAGTTGATGCGATCTTTGCTTTAAGGGGAACCACCATAGAATCTTTGTAGCTTTTTTCTCCTTCCAAAACAGTATACAATCATTGGGACAAGCATGGATCTTCTCATAACCCAAACCTAAATCTCAGATTATCTTCTTTGCCTCATAATGGTCCTTTGGCAATTTAGCGTCTGAAGTAAATCATTCAAGAGTTGAAGCAACATAGTAAATGACTTGTTGGTCCAACCATAAAGAGTCTTCAATTGGAACAACACAACGATGGCTAAGAATATGTTAAATTTTGTACAACTAGCATATAAAGGTTTGTCCACATCATCTATCATTTTGTAAAACTTTTGTGCAACATCATTCGGACCTTCAGCTGATTGTTGCACAATTTCACCTTGTTCCATTGGTTCGGGTGGCATTTCATGCATGGTGCACAAATCAAGCAACATCCCACGAAAGTCACCGTATTGTTCTAGGGAGTCTTGCACATGACTACTCCCACATCCGATGGCCATTGGCATAGCCGCCGATTCCCCCATGAAATTTCCAATGTGTGTAACTTTGAAGCATCCCCTTACTCCATAAATGTTCATGTGCCACCCTTGGCGGTACTAAACTCAAATTCACACATTTGGTAAAAGTACATAAGATTTTCCCATCGCGTGCATGTAAAGATGCAAATTCCACAAATCTAAGTACACCTTGAATATATTCCATGTCACCCCTCCTCTTCTTCATCCAACTTTTATGCATAGCTATACAAGATTTACAAAATCTGACCTACAACAACATTTGGTAATGCAAAGCCAATAAACCTAAAAATTAGATTCATAGGTGATTTGTTACAAACAAACATACCCAACTATGCTTAGATTTTCATAGAACATATATATAACACTACTTCAAGAGTAACCTATGCTTTCAATTTTCTAAATAATAATACTAAATGAAGCATAACTTAATGTGATATGTTCTAGAATATTTTAAGCATAATTTTTGGAATAAGATATTAACAAATCACACATGACTGTAATTGTAATAATTACAACCTCCAAAATACCAAGATAAGTACTTCCAAAAAAGAAGTTGTCTCCTACATGTGATAATATAAACTAAAATCATACGATGCTGTTTGAATGTTCATCAATATGTGCCAAATAACCCCTGTGGATTCAATAGTGGTGATTCAACCTAAAATTGTTAATTATTATAATACTACTTTCACTTGTATCTGTAAATATCATAGAGACAGGAACTAGAAAATAGTAGACGCCTAACCATGAACCTTATATGCTAAGGTTCCGTTTAAACAAATTTGTTTGAGATTATAATGTAAATTGAATTTCACCAACAAAGGATGTAAAGTTTTTTAAAGCCTCACTTATTGTAACTATAGTCGTATTTTTAAACAAATAAAACAATTAAAATAAGGTCATCCAAACATAATCTCAATGATCATTTACCACTTCTTTAAAGTAAATGTAAAATGAAAAATAAATAAAAATAAAAATCCTTAACTAATATAGCAGTGTTATTAAAAACGCGGCTATAGGTCCCCTCTGTTTGTAATAAGTATTTATTACAGAGGGGACCTATAGCTATGTTTTTAAAAACGCTGGTATAGGTGGTGGGTTTTAGCTGCATTTATAAGAAACACGGCTACAGGGCAACTATAGCTAGATTAGGGAATACTCTTTCTATTTTTTGTAATCATATATTACACCCAGGTGCATTTCCCACAAAGCGAGTAATGAAAAGAAAGCTACCTTATCTTCAGCAAGCAATGGAAGATGAAGAATCGCAGGTGGCTTAGTGTCTTCCTACCTAAAACCCCCATTAAGAAGCAAAAATAAACAAGAAGTACGGTAAGATGTAGAAGATTGGACCACATGTACACATGTAAGATGTATAAGAAAGCTAAATATTATATTACACACCAAATATGAGTATTTTTATTTTAGTTTGTAATAAAAATCTGCAAACTACATACTTATGTCACTGCTGACCTCAACAAGAATCATTAATTGTTATTTCATTGGAACTCATTTTTGGTTAATGAGAAAATAGAATAGAAAAAGGGTTATCTTGCTTACTCAATTGATTTTCTATAGAATTGTAATAGAGCACATATACTAATATTGTGTATGGTGATATTTCATTTCTAAAATAAATAAAATTATTGCCCACATAGTAAAAGGTTTGAGAAAACTCACTTGTAGTTAAGGAGAAAATGATGTAGGAAAATAGTTATCACAAGCTTAGCCAGATCACTTGCAGGACAAAATCTGTTGCCCGCACCAAATGGAATGAAAGCCTCTGCTTTCGCTTTTAAATTCTATTTACAAGAAAAATAACAATTTAGTTATTTCAAGAAATATAATTGGGGCTTTGACCACTTCTTTGAGGTTCCAAGAGTTGGTCTAAGTTGCCTCGAAAAATCGATAAGATTTGTTGATTCTATCAGCGAGAAAGAACCTAATGCATCCATGTAATTAGGAGTTACTTGTTGAGAGTCGATTGCCACATTTTCTTATGATGTTTAAAGTTGATTTAATTTATGAAAAATGTTAGTCACGAAGGAAGTTGTATGAAGGGTTAAAATTAATTTAATTTATGAAACTTTATTTCATTTATGAAACAAGTCAGTCAAAAGAGAAGATGTATGAAGCGATAAACAATTTAGGTACTGTAGTCTGTAATTTAGTTCAGAGGAAGTTTAGGTTGCATATACACACACACACACACACACACACTCTCGGGCATCTCTTCATGTAATTTCAAGAGCGAGAAATTCACCCATTCAAATATAATACCACTTCCCTTTCCAATACAGTAATGCACGCATGTATGTCCCATCTATGTTTGTTTTACAAATGTTTTTAGAAAATTTGCTTGATATGGCCTACATATGTCTCAGATACAGCCCTATGATACAAATCTAAATGTATATAATTAAAAGAAAGAAAGAAAGAAAGAAAAAAAAAAAAAAAAAAAAAAAAAAAAAAAAAAAAAAAAAAAAAAAAAGACTACTCTTACAAAGATGCAAGTATGCATCAAATTAAGAAAGATAGTAAACACAACAAAGGAGAGGCGTGGGAATTGGGGTACCAAGACAAAATGATAGAAAATGAAGGTGAATAGCGTTTTCAAGGCGTCTGGATTTTCTTGCATAGTGATTGGAAGTTTTAGTGAAGTTAGTGCCTCTAGTTACAATTTCAAATCTTTGAGAACAACATCACCTGTGAAAGATATATAAGGAAAATGTTAGATGGATACAAAATTCTTTTACTTCATAGAAAGAATTAATCATCACTGTTTTTTTTTTTTTTTAAAAGTAAAAAAATTATATTCAAAATAAATAAATAATAATACATATAGCACCTTGAATACACAATAGGTGTACCAAACTACCCCTTAAGAATTACAATCGCAAGTCCATGTAGTCTATAAATTCTAAAAAACGCAAAAAGATATTCCGCCGAAGGCAATAATTCAATCATGCAAGCATCTCAGCAACTCAAAACACATCAACAAGGTCAACCAAGGTCACATGAACAAGTCAAAACACATTTGTAGCAATGAAATCCAGTATGTTTCACATATTTAGTGAACATATTGCTTCTAAAGGAAACAACTCAAACAGCTCAAAAAGAGAGGTGCAGGATCAGTACACCACGGCATACAAGCAAGCCAAAGATGGAGTAGTTTTTTGCAATTTTCATTTAAATGAATTGATAATGCTAAGCTAGCTGAAATTTTAGCATCCGTAGAAAAGGAAAATAAAAATAAAAATAAAAAACACACATGAGAGACCATGATGTTCAATAAATTCCAATCGGGTTTAGTGACTAACATATGCCACAGGATTTATTTAGCTAACATGGGTCATGCCATATAGATAGAACAAAAGCATATATAGAGACAATAATAGTGAAGCCATTAAGCAACAAAATAACAAAACATACGTACGGCTGTGAAGTCTTTGTAATAGTATTAATTAATATATTCTTGTCGTTGAGAGCCTAAAGTTGTGAATTGTGACTAGTATTAGGATTGAATTTCGAGGGGTTCATATTGACAGCCAATTAGTATTCCATCACAGGATCCAATCCAATATAATCTTTGCTTTCTAAGATTTTATAATCTTTGTTGTTTTCTTTCTATGCAGAAAGTGTTAGGACATATGTGATTTGATGTTAGAAACATATGTCAATATTTTATGTAATTGGCTAATCCTTTGACAAAACACACTTTACTTATAATTGGATAGATCTAGGATGTGTTTAATGCTTCAAGGAACAAAGTCTCAAGTTCTAGTGTTAAAGCCATGCAAATCTGTCTAAGAAACAAGTGAGAAAGTGTTGGATTTTAAAGCTTGACAGCTGGCTCGACAGCTAGCATCTATCAAGGTTTAAAAGCTGCTGAAACTTGAAGCTCGACAACTAGCTCGATAGATACCCTATCTGTCGAGGTTTATGGAATTCAGTTTTTTAGAGCTGATTTTCATCAAATCTGTGGGTATATGGTTGGGTTTTCTTTTCTTATAACTCTAGACATATATAAGGATTATTTTAAGGGCTGTAAAAGGTGACACAAGTTGCACGAGTGTAGAGCAAAGTTTTGTTCATGCAAATTGTGATCAGAGACAAAATTTGTCTTAGTTCATCTTTCTCTTGAAGAAGCTGTTGTGTTTGTATACCTTAGGGATTTGTGACCAAGGAGTTTAGTGATCTTCATTGTGTGATGAACTGAAAAACTTTGCTGCCAACATCCTTCTCAAGTTGGTGCTTAAGTCGCATACTAGGATTTGCGCAATTGGTTAGTCACGTACTGGGAGTCATGCATTAAAAGGAGAGATTGTCACTACAGAACAAGTCCAATTGGGTATTGGGATAAGGGTTTAACTGTAGGTCGGTATAAGGTATTGGGATTCCTTTACTTGTAACTACTTATAGTGATAATAGTGGATTCTTAGAAGTGATGACCTTAAAATCACCCAGTAATAACTTTAAAATCACCCGGTGGGGTTTTTGCCGTGTTGGTTTTCTCCATTCGTAAACAAATCACCATGTCAATTTAATTTCCATTGTATACTTAGATTTTGGTGATTTATTTGTGCTACCACGTACATTACATGTTAATTTTAATTAATAAACTTGGCTAATTAATCAATTAATATATTACAAGGGATCAATACATTCTTGACCTATCAGAAAGTAATTCTTTTATTTCATATTGTTATATAAATAATAATATAATGATAATTATTATAAAACATGCATCCAACATGTCAAAGTTACGTCTCCTTTTTCACTTTCATCTCTAGGAAGACAAGCTTGCTGGAAGAGTGTCATCGTCTTTTATATCTGTATATAAAATCAAATTATATGTATCATTCAGTTCTGAACAATTGGCTAACAAAGTTTCCTTTGTTCAAATCAAAAAAAGAAAATAATTTGGCTACCAACAAAGACACGAGCACAGAGATACATCAATGACGTGCTAAGATGGGTACTTGAGGAATAGAGCTTGAGAATATCTTATCATCAATCAGGGGAAAAAAATAAATAATAATTCAGCCATGTATAGTAGGAGCTTATGCAGGTGTCCCCTACTACTACTACTACTTATTTATAACATGAATAGGACCCCGTTAGGTAAATATACCATCTTATTACACTCACACATGTTTGGTGCAAATAGTGGATTGTTGGGTCCATATATAATCCACCACACAAGTACACTATTCACACAAGAACTAGTGTTAAATTGGAGTTTCATGAGTGGTCAAAATTGGGGTTATCCACAACAACAACAATACCGTGTTTTTTAGTCCAACTTTTAATCAGGTATATATGGACCAACTTTGAAGTATAGGCTCAAAATTGGAAAAAAAAAAAAAAAAAAAAAAAAAAGGTGCCCCAAGTTGTGAAAATAGAGGTGCCCCAAAAAAAAAAATAAGTTTATCTTATTCTTATCTCCCACTAATCAATAGTGAAGAAAAGGTATGAGAAAAGTTAATTGGATTGTTAATAATTATTCAAATGTAGTTAAAGGGAACAGGTAAGCATGGTGGTCTAAAAGCCTACATATCTAGAAAAAGATGAGCAAGAAAAAAAGGCATGTGGCAAAGGCACCCCCTTCTCACTTTCTACATAAAACTGCCCTACAAATTTGAGCCTAAACTCAGAAAGACACTGAACATTTTGGCATCCCCATCAAAAAAGGCTGGCACCATTCCTTCCTTACTTGAAACCATCCACACTTTGTAAGAAAAAAATAAGCATATATTCAATTGCTCTATACTACTAGAAGAAGACAAAGTTTGTATTATGGAATAAACAATATTCTATAGCACACATCTCTCTCTTTTTTCGCTAACATATCTTTGATGTCAACATGATGCTTGATTTTTACATTCTATATATAAATAAATGTTTTCAATAGAAGTTTTAATAAACTAATTCAACTACATATGCAACATTTGACCTGAGTTAGTAAATGTGTCAATAAATGAGGTTTTGGGGAAAACATCCCATCGACTAAATTTTAGGAACCAATAGAGGGGACCACAGTTTTTGAAATGAAACTCTGCTTTTCCTTTATACCTCTTATATCTATTATTTACAATTTTGGATTTTTGTTAACGGGTACTCAAAGATTAGCAAACTAACCACTTGTTTTATAAAGGGCAGTATCAAAGGATGCTCTATGATGAGTCCCCCAGCAACATAAAGCACAGTCCCCTCCTCAATCTGAAAATAAAGGGGGGAAAAAAGATCACTGGAGTGCTACAACCTATAAATCATTATCTCACCAAATGATGCAGAAGCAACCACCAAATTCAATGAAAGAAAACAACTATTGCCAGTTTCTCAATGGTTTCACCACATAAGTAAAATTTGGCAAATGTATCTCTAAAGACAATAATTAAGAGCCTTGATACTCAAGAAAAAATGGAATAGCTTTTCAATGTTTTACTAAGTTTTTAAAGGTGAAACGCTGTACAACATTTTACAAATGATTTTGTAGTTAATAGAAAACATTTTGAAGTTCAACCAAATTTTACAATGAAACAAAAACTTGTAAAATGCTGAAATTATTTTCCTTACAACATTTTACAGTAAAACAACAGCACATAATACTTGTTGGCTAAGCATGAAAGTAGATGTTTAGATTCTATTTTCATTTCTCAAAAGATTGAACATAAAACGGCCTTTATTATACAAAATAATTCAAGGATAACGCCTTTCAGCATTGATGAATGACAAGGGAACTAAGAAAAAGAAAGGAAGAGAATAACCTAAATTGATGATGAAGATTTGAGTCATTTGACCACTAAAAAACTAAAATTGATAGAGTAGAAGCGTAAGCACGACAGGACAGTGTTACAAACATGATCCTTACAAGATAGAAAATGTAAAGAAATTTTAGCATGTTGGGAAAATGGAAATGGCAATTACAAAATTAGTAATAGCCTCTGAAATTCCAATCCTCTTAATGTGAAATGCATGCTGGCCTAAAACTTATTTAATTAAGGTAGTCGAAACTAAAAATAAGTTTAAAGACTAGAAGGACAAATGTGATAAGCATGTACTTATGAAGCCAAACTTAATGCGTCAACTAGGACACAAATACCAAATCATAGTGTAGACACCCAATTTTGCACCCATGATTTAATCAAGGAGAATGACTTGAATGACCAATCCATGTACCCCAGAAATCATAATTGCATTACATGCATCAATTCATTCATTGCATATCATAAAAATGATCTTGAGATTCTAATGGTTGCAACAGTGTTTTTGGTTTTCAAATCGGACCATCTGATCAAAAGATATCGCATGATCAAGTTTGCACGGTCAACATGCATCATGTCTAGGTGGAATCGACCACACATGATCAATTTAAATTAATTCTAATTGATTAAACAATTAAAATTAATTAAATAATTTTGTGATTGTGTAAGGACATATGTGTTTCACATATTAGCTAGGAACACTAGCTTTTTAACCCGCACTATGTGCGGGAACCTTTTTATTTACATTTATTAGAAAAGAATTTTTTTAATAATATTTAAATACACTTTTACCACGTACTAAACACCCAACACATATCTCCATTTACAAATCTAATTACAAACACCATAGGCAGATACCAAAAACTAATTTAACCCAAATCTAATACAAATACTCAAAACAAAATTTATTTTAAACCCATTAAAACCAAATCTAACTCAAATATCTAAATCTAAAACAATCCAACCAAGTGCATTTGAAGATGCTAATTCAGCATCAGCTTATTTCATATCTCAGTTGTTCTTTTTGTTCCTACTCCCTTCCAATTGGTCAAATGTCGTTTCCCCTTTTTATTTTCCGCCTATCATGTCCCTTTTGTGAGGAATAAATATAGACCTTTGTAGATTCCGTTCAACCCCAACATTTATATACTGCACAAAGTAAATGTATCTTAGAAGCTTGATAAGAAACTAAAAAAAAAAATCATAAATACATATAAACCACAAATTTTCTCATTAATTTTGGACACATTCTCCATACTCTATCCATTCAATAGATGGTTATGTATGAGAAGACAACGAACTTAAGATAAGACACTCATTTATGTTTTTTGTAGGTATACTATCTTTCAAATACAATGAAAGAGAAAGCAAAATTAAACAAAAAACCAATTCTAGAGAACAAACAACATTGATTATTAAGCATATAACATGGGGAAAAAAATTAATTATGGAAAAATATGTAAAATCCTTTAATTATAGGTATAGAATCAAAGAATTATAAATAATTTCTATTAGTATGGTACTACAATTTTCACTTATTGCTTAAACCTACTACTATCATAATCTAATAATATAAACATGATATGATAAAACTTCTAAGATAACTCTATAAAATAGCTAAACAAAATCATAATATCATAAAATTTTTAGTAATAAGTTAGTCTCATTCCTCTTCAAAGATTTTTCTTATTCAAAGTTAGGATTCTAATCACACCATTCAATCCATTATATAATTCAGTCTTCGATATATGTTGGTTCAACCTCACCCACATAAATTGATTTCCTTCTATACAAGTGTATGCACCAACATGTAATTGTTGAAATAGTCAACCACCATAAACCAAAGTATGTCTCTCATCTTCACATTCTCTAGAACCTTTCTATCATCCATATTTAACTAAAGAGAAAAATTACATTAAATGTCAATTTATAAACTAAAAAAATACGTATAGTATGAAAATCTATTGAAACATGGTTTAGTCAAACTTAAAACTATACATATGTATTTGTTTTGTAGGAAAAAATGCTAGAGACCACAAACCATATATATAAAACTCGGTTTGGACTTAAATTTAGTAGTTATAGAAATATGACTAATAGAAACTCAAATTTCGCAAAACTAAGACTATATGTAATCTTAGAGGCAGATTGAATTGTAAAACTATACAAACACAAATAAGCCAAATTTGCTACAAAGCATAGCCTAAAAAAAGAAAAAGAAAAAAGAGAACTCTAACAATCTATTTGGCTGCTGGGAAAAGGTGGGAAAAAAATTAATGAAATCATAACAATTTTACAGGTCAATTTGATTTGAGAACAAAACAGCACTAATGTGTTAATTGTGTTTTAGAATGAAAGAAAAGTTCTTTTCTTCATATTAAAAATTTTGCAGTAATTTTTTCTGCATAAGTATTAGATTTATTCATGTGTGCCGTGATTAATACATGTGATATATTGTTTTTTATTGAATTAGAACTTGATTCATAAAAGGCCATGATTATCTTATCTTTGTCATGGTGCTGCATGTCCATATCATTGACTTGGATAAACATATAAAAGTTGATGCGCTCATAGCATAAGAGCGTCTATATCAGTAATCTTTATCAATGCCGAAAAACAAAGAAATCCCTAAAATTTACACGGTAACCTTCCCAAAGGAACAACATGCCCATATTAATATATATATATATATATATATATATAAATGGATTCCAAAAACATTAATCAAAACAAATCCAAACTACTAATCAACCAAAACTAAGTCATTCTCCGCAAGTTATTTGTCTGCTAGTGATTTCAATCAACATTCCTATTTAATTGTTCCTATTCCTAGAACAAACTAATTGAAAAACAAAAAATCAAATTGACAATCAAAATCAAATTAAAAAAATCAAACTTCTTCAATCTCTGACTCGCTGTTTTTCTGTCCTCTAAATGGTATCTAAGAGTGTAGTTTAAGGGGAAAAAGGAAAAAAGGAAGATAGATATTGAATCAAAATCAGTTCAATTAAATACCCAAACCTAATACTAAATCAACTCAAATGTTTAAAGCAATATTTAAAAAAAAGAAAAGAAAAAAAAAACAATTACCGATAAAGGTTTCTGCTCTTTCCGAATATCGAACTCTTGTTCTCTCTTATTTCTCTGTTTTTGCCCTCTCCAAACCTAAATCATATATAACCCCAAATTTCAAAAAATCAAATCAAAACCTAATGTAACCCAAATACCTAAATTAAAATCAATCCAACCAAATTTCTCAAAACTAATTCATATTTCATACCTATACCCAGATCTAAGAAAGAATGAAAAAAAAAAAAAAAAAAATTACCGGTGGTAGTTCTCTCAACGTCTGTTTTCTTCTCATCTCTAAATCACAAGGTTTATTTTTTCCTCCTTCTCTATCTTTGTATCGTAAGCATCGGTGTTAAGAAAATCAAAAGGAAGCGAAAGGAGAGAGTATCTGGAGGAGAAACGAAAGTTAGAGCGTTTTAGGGTTTGTGTTTTTTTTTTTTTTAATTTTATTTTATTAGGCGGCTTGGTGTTTTTATAGATACACGTTTGATGAAAGTGTGTCTTCTAAACGCACCGTACGATTTTTTAAATGGAAAACTATATACGTGGCAGCATTTTAAAGGGACATTTTTCCTAACGTGGTAGCACCTCCTTAAAGGCTTCTGCTATTATATATAGTATTAGATATGTCACTATTTTATGTAATTGGCTAATCTTTTGATAAAATGCACTTTACTTGTAATTGGGTAGATCCAAGATGTGTTTGATGCTTCAAGAAACCTAGTTTCAAATTCAAGTGTTAAAGCCATGCAATTCTGTCCAAGAATCAAGTGCAAAAAGTGTTGTTTATTAAAGCTCGACAGCTAGCATCTATCGAGCTTTGAAGAGCTGTTCCAGCCCGTGGCTCGATAGCAGCTCGACAGATAACGTATTTGTCGAGGTTTATGAAACTCAGTTTTCCAGAACTGTTTTTCATCCAATTCGTGATTATATGTTTGCGCTTTTTTTTTTCTCACAACTCTAGACATATAAATGGATTATGTTAAGGGCCACAAACAAAGACACAAGTTGTACAAGTGTTGAGCAAAGTTTTGTTCAAGCAAATTGTGACCAGAGACGCAATTTGCCCTATTTCATCTTTCTTGTGAGGAAGCTGTTGTGTTTGTGCATCGTAGGGTTTTGTAACCAAGCATCTTCTTGATCTTCATCATCTGGATGAACTGAAGAACTTTACAGCCAACAACTTCTCTAGTTGGTGATTAAAGTTGTGTACTGGGATTCGCGCAATTGGTTAGTTACATACTGGGAGCCGTGCATTACAAGGAGAGATTGTCTCTACAGAACAAGTCCAATTAGGTATTGGGGTAAGGGTTCAACTATAGGTTGATATAAGGTACTAGGATTCCTTTACTTGTAACCGCTTGTTGTGATAATAGTAGATTCTCTGGAGTAGTAACCTTAAAATCACCAAATAGGGTTTTTGCCGTGTAGGTTTTTCCCATTCGTAAACAAATCACTGTGTCAATTTAATTTCCGCTACATATTTAGTTATTTGGTGATTTGTTTGTGCGACCACGCTCATTGCATGTAATTGAACCTAATCAATTCATTTGGCTAATTAATTGGTTAATTCATCATAAGGGGTTAATACATTATTGGCCTATCAAGTGGTATCAGAGCAGGCACACTTTGATTAGGGTTAATCTTTGATGTGTGATCCATTTGACCCATGTTTTTCATGGATAAAGAATAGTCTCTTATTATACCTCATTT
The DNA here is from genome assembly GCF_001633185.2 of Quercus lobata. Classification (NCBI taxonomy): domain Eukaryota; kingdom Viridiplantae; phylum Streptophyta; class Magnoliopsida; order Fagales; family Fagaceae; genus Quercus; species Quercus lobata. The sequence continues at coordinate 1,674,076 of NC_044908.1, forward strand.
ATTTGATGGCACTAACTATGCATACTGGAAAGTACACATGAGAGCTTTTTTGCAGTCTCTAGATAAGAAGGTGTGGCAAGCTGTAGAGATTGGCAGGACCAAGTCAAAGGAATCGCCGGCCAACTGGAATGATGCTAAGATCAAGGCGGCAAATTTCAATAGTAAGGCATTGAATGCTCTATTTAGTGCAATCACTAATGAGAAGTTCAAGAAGATATCCTCCACTAAAACTGCAAAGGAAGCATGGACCATCCTCCAGAAAACCTATAAATGAACCAAGATTGTTAAGGATTCAAAACTTCAAAGGCTCACTACAAGCTTTGAAGAAATCAAGATGGAGAAGGATGAGTCGTTTGATGAGTTCTATGCCAAGCTCAAGGACATAGTGAACTCAGCTTTTAATCTTGGGGAAACTATTCCTGAACCAAATATTGTGAGAAAGGTGCTCAGATCTTTGCTCGAGAGATTCCATGCCAAGATCACCGCGATAGAGGAATCAAAGGACATTGACAAGATTCTTTTGACAGAGCTGGTTGGAAATTTGCAAATTTATGAGTTAGGTTTAACAAGAATTGGTAAGTCAAGTAAGGGTAAGAACATGGCATTGAAGGCCAAGAACAATGGTACTGATGAGTCTTCAGATGATGAAGATTCTAAGATGAAGTCCTACATTACAAGGCAATTCAAGAAGTTCATGAAAAATGCCAATGGGAAGGGCTTCGACAAGGACCGTAGGCAATCTAGCTCCTCAGAGTTTAAGAGTCAAGACAAAGGAAGGAAGGATGCTAGGGATGGCGGTCAGTACACTGTTCCCTCAGGACCAAAGTGCTTCGGGTGTCAAGGCTTTGGACATATGAAACAAGAGTGCCCCACATATCTCAAGACCATTGTGAAGAGCAAGGCACTTGCTGCTACATTGAGAGACACCGAGCTTGAGGATGATTCCGACAATGAAGATGATAGAATCCTGAATGCCTTCACTGTCACTAACAATCCTACTAAGGGAATGTTGAAGATGTGGATGAAGAAGAGGAATTGGTAGAGTCTAAGTTTGAAAAGATTGATGAACAAGATGATATCCACACAGCCTATGCAAAGTTATACAAGGTCTTAGAAAAGCATGAGAAGATCTATAGGTTGGCCACCAAGAAACTTAGTGATGTGGAGCTTGAGCGTGAAGAGTTTTCCACAAAGTTTGATGAAGCCAATCAAACTATTTAAGCACTGAGGTTTGAGAATAACTTCTTGGCTAAGATGATCAAGAAGCTTGATGCAGAACTATTCTAAGTCAGAGCTCAGCTAGAAAGGACCTCAAGTGCTAAGCTCGATGAAATGCTCAGTCTTTAGAAATTTTCTTCCGATCGAACCAGTTTAGGGTATGATTTCTTATCTTCTAATATTGCTTCAACTAGTACTACTATTTTTGTTCCTCATAGTAATAATGTTGAAATTGAGAACACTAATGATAAAAATGAATTAGCTAGTGAGAACATAGACAAGAGTAAATCTATCTTAGGAGCACTCTCTAAGCTTGATAAGAAAAAAATTAAAAACTGTAAGGCTAAGAAGAGAAACTCTCAAAAGCCTAAGCAGAAAGAGCAGCATTTCTGTCATCACTATGGAGTAGCCAGTCATACTCACCTAATTGTTATAAATAGTTAGCCACTCAATAGAGCAACAACATGATCGCATCGGGAAACCATAATCAGTTTCCATCCTCCTTTGCTCCCCTTGGAGATCTTCTCAAAGCCCTCATGTTCCTTTCAAACTTGAACGGTTTTAACTCTTCCCTTTCACCGCTGAATCAAGGATTTGCTAGACAGAAAGGTTCTTCCAATGTGTGGAAGGAAAAGGGCTCCAAGTGATTCTGTCACGTCTTCTCTCTCTCCCTTTCTTGTTTTTGTTTTGCATTACTTGTGTGTTTTGCTTTATTGTTTTGAGTCAATCTAGTTTTATACTTTGCTTTGTTTTGTTTAACATGTTTTTGTTTGGTTTTGCTCTCAGTTTTTGCTTTTTTTTTTTTTTGTTTTTTTTTAATAAAATTGAAAAATAAAAAAAATACAAAAACAGTGTGTGTTTTGTGTACATTGGTACTTATGTACCTTGAATGGCCATTGAAATAAAGTTTTCTAAACTTTATATCTCTTGTAGCTTAGATAAGCATCTCTATGCACAACTAAGCAAGTGCGCTTTGTGGATCGTGTTTGTGATGAGTAAGATTAAGTAATCTCTTGTACTTAACACTCGTATCACTTTTTTTTACAGGAAGGACTAGAAAATCCTAAAAGAAAGGCATAAATAACCATCTCACCAATGTTGCCCGTCAATCATGAAATGACATTTGTATGCTTTGGCATAGCAAAAGTGCAATGTCAATGACATTTGTGTGCTTCGGCATAGCAAAATTGGAATGTCAAATGCTTAACATCATTGGGTATTTCTTTTCTTACTCTTATATGCCCATGCATGATTTGCTTAAAAAGAAAAATAAAAGCAAAAAGAATAAAAATGCTTTATATATGATTGCAAGCGTGTCTTCTAGGAGATGTGGGAGTTATAGGATGTACCTCGAAGATGATATTCCCATCAAATAGTTATGATTGTGTGTGAGTTAAAGTGATTTTCTCATATCTCAAATCGTCATAACATGTATACACTTATGCAATCTTGCGATATTTTTCTCACACAACACGCAATATTCTTTGCTACTCTTGATACATGTGTAGGTACAATGTGATTTGGCCATCACAAGGTTTACATGTGTTAATGTATGCTTACTAAACTGTCTTAACTTGTTTTTGAAATATAAAATTGATTAGACTTGTTTATTGTGTGTGTGTGTGTGTGTGTGTTTTGGGATCTATGTGATTATCAATTTCCTTGTTGAGAGATATTTTGAGAGCTTAAAATGCTGTTGGGATCCTTGGTTGAGTTGCATGTTTGATTGCATTCATATCTATGTTTTTCTCTTCTTAAAAAACTGTTTTTAACTAATCTCGACACCTCTCGATACCTGGCTTTTCTATCGAGCTCTTCAGTTGCTTTTTATTGCAATCTCGACACCTCTCAATAGCTAGGTGGATCGATTGAGAAAGTTTTTGTCCCCTCGATAGCTCCTCAACAGATCCTCGATCCATCAAGCTTCCCTTTTGCCTTGGACACCTGCTCAATAGCTGCATCTATCGACCCTCTTTAAAGCTCAACAGCTCTCGACACCTCTCGATCTGTCGAAAATTACTGAGCTTGTATGAATAGGGTCAGCACGATTCAGATCTCACTTTCCTTGATCTTTCTCGACTGCTTTCAACCGTTTCACCTCCCAAACACATTTTTCTCTCTCTAAATCTCATTCCCAAGAGATTTTCGGCCTTAATCAAGTTTCTTTTCACTTGGTAAGTGTCTAAATCCCTCATATTCATGCATTTCATGACTTTTAACCTAAGTTTTTGGGGATTTTTGAAAATTTTTTGGGTTTTTCAAAATCAAAAAGGCTTTTGCAAAATTTTTGGGATGGGTTTTGTAGATTTGATCTTAAAAACTTCATGCATTGCATCTCATGTGCATTATAACTATATTTTCATGCATTTAGATGTGTGTTATATATGTTAAACCGATTGTGTGTTGGTAGATTTGGATTGGGCTGAGTCCATAATGTTTTATTTATTTATTATTTTATTGCATGTCACATGTTCATGCATTACCATGCATGCGTTATTTCTTTTCAATATATTCTTGTATATTGAACTATTTTGGGACTTTTCTGATTGTCACTTTCTCCTTCTCTCTCTTATGTTTGCGTTAGTCTGCTTCTATGGCACCCAAACACAAGTCTACTCCATCCCGGAACCCTCTTCATTCCAAGGCATCCACTTCTTTTGACCCTACACCTTTTTTTGTTTGGTTCCATGATGAGAAGGCCAAATAGGACTTCTTTGAGAACATTTCCCAACAAGGCATTCATTCTGAATGCCAAGTCATCTTGTCAGAGTTCTCCGACACTAACCTTCCCACTGTCATTCACAATAGCGAATGGGAGTCACTGTGTGACATCTCGGTCACATGTCCATCCATGCTGATCCAGGAGTTTTACTCCAATATGCATGGATTTGATCTTTCAGTACCTCTCTTCACTACTCACATTTGAGGTATACGCATAGTTGTCACACCGGAGATTGTCTCCGATGTGCTCCTTGTCCCTAGGGTAGAGCATCCTGACTACCTTGACTGTGATCGTCTTAAGACAGTGTCTAAAAACGAGCTTTCTGTGAGCCCCTTTCTGATTAGGGTAAGCGTTAGTTCACTTACTGTACAGGCTTTGCTAAAGGCCCTCGATTTTTGAACATAATTATGACTTTTGTTCTTCATCCCATATCTCACTATAACTCTATCATAGAGCTCCGTGCTCGGTTTTTGCTTTTCCTTTTAGAGCATCTTAGTATAGATTTTCCCTCTCATTTCATCCTTTCTATCATAGATGTGTATAGGGATTCGGCAACTCGTGATAAGCTCATCTTCCCTTCGGCTATCACGAGGATTTTACGCCATTTTTATGCTCCCTTTCCTATGTTTGATCACTTCCCTATCATGGGTGCTATAGATGCTGCTACCGTTAAACGGAGCGAGGCACAGTTTCGGTCGAGACGGTCCGGGTCAACAGCTCCTCCCACTTCTTCAATTCCATCCACATCAGCTCCCTTTTCTTCTACAAGTGGTGTGACTCTTAAGGACATCATGGCACAGCTTCAACGCATGGATGCTCGCCTCAACACTCTCAATGATGAGTTGTGTCAGGTGAACACCCGTGTGGGTTGTATTGCACGACGGCAGGCAGTCATGGGTGGCTTCGTTGCTTCTCCTCCACTACTTCTAAGGCTTTTAAGGATGAGGATGATAATGATGGTGCTACTGCTTCCGATGGAGATGCTAGCTCTTCCAGTGTTGACGAGATGTCTACTTGACACTCTTACCCTTTGTCACTCGTGACAAAAAGGGGGAGTAGTTTTGGTTATGAGAGTAGTCATAGTTAGGAGGAGAGTTAGTATAGGAGATTTTTGTTAGGGGGAGTGTTGATACTGAGGGATGTAGTGAGGAGTTCATGTATCTTTTTCTTTTCTTTCTACTTTAGATAGATTTATCTCTTGTACATGGGTCTTGTGACCATTTAGACATACATTGTACTTATATTTTTTATATATTGATGTATGTTTTTCACCTACCCTTACATATGTTGTTTCTTTTCTCTTTTTATGCACATGCTTCATATATCTTGTATGCAATCTATTATTTATGTTTCACACAAAGATACCTTGATAAGTTTTGTTTAAAGCGTTTCAGAAATACAAGTTGTCAAAGTTTTCTTGTCATGATTTCTCTTTTTGCAAAGTTTTTCAAAAGTTTGTGTTGGGATAGATTTTATTGTATTTAACAAGTGAATATGAGTTGACTATTTTATGACTTCTCTCATATCTCATTTGTTTGTTGTAGTTTTGTCATGGATTGCCAATGGGGGAGATTGTTAGGACATATGTGTTTCACATATTAGGAACATATGTCACTATTTTATGTAATTAGATAATCCTTTGACAAAACGCATTTTACTTGTAATTGGGTAGATCTAGGATGTGTTTGATGCTTCAAGAAATCTTGTTTCAAGTTCATGTGTTAAAGTCATGCAAGTTTGTCCAAGAATCAAGTGCAGAAAGTGCTATTCATTAAAGCTCAACAGCTAGCATCTATCGAGCTTTGAAGAGCTATTCCAGCCCGTGGCTCGACAGCAGCTCAACAAATAGGGTATCTTTCGAGGTTTATGAAACTCAGTTTTCCAAGACTGTTTTTCATCCAATCCGCGATTATATGTTTAGGCTTTCTTTTCTCACAACCCTAGACATATAAAATGATTATTTAAAGGGTTGTAAACAGAGACACAAGTTGTACAAGTGTTGAGCAAAGTTTTGTTCAAGCAAATTGTGACCAGAGACAAAATTTGCCCTATGCGAAGAAGTTGCTGTGTTTGTGTATTGTAGGGTTTTGCAACCAAGCATCTTCTTGATCTTCATCGTTTGGATGAACTGAAGAACTATGCAGTCAACAACCTTCTCTAGTTGGTGATTGAAGTCGTGTACTGGGATTCGCGCAATTGGTTAGTCACGTATTGGGAGCCATGCATTACAAGGAGAGATTGTCATTATAGAACAAGTTCAATTGGGTATTGGGGTAAGGGTTCAACTGTAGGTTGATATAAGGTACTGAGATTCCTTTACTTGTAATTGTTTGTTGTTATAATAGTGGATTCTCGGGAGTTGTGACCTTAAAATCACCCGGTGGAGTTTTTGCCGTGTAGGTTTTCCTCATTCGTAAACAAATAACCGTGTCAATTTAATTTCTGCTGCATACTTAGTTATTTAGTGATTTGTTTGTGCTACCACGCTCATCACATGTAATTGAACTTAATTAATTCACTTGGCTAATTAATTGGTTAATTCATCACAATGGGTCAATACATTCTCGGCCTATCAAATTGGTTGATAATTAGTGTTTAAAATAAGGATGCATGCATGGGAATAAAAGGAATGATTTGATAAGAATAAAATTGTGGATAATCTAAACTTTCTCTAGATTTATTTTAGGGTATTTATCTTCAAGATAATTATTCTTAAATAGCCTGAATTATCCAAAAAAGAGATGAAAAATCATAAACGAAGGATGAAAACGCGTCTAAGGACAAGGACCGGCCAAAAAACCCTAGAAGAGAAGTCCAAACAGCACCCGAACTTGAAAGTGTATTTGGAGCCATAAGGCCAATTCGGCACTTTTGGAGTGCCGAACGGCACTCTAAAAGGGCTGAATTTCCCTTATGTGGGCTTTGGCCCAACGGCCTTCAGGTGACGATTGTGCATCATTGCATGTAATTGAACTTAATTAATTCACTTGGCTAATTAATTGGTTAATTCATCACAATGGGTCAATACATTCTTGGCCTATCAAATTGGTTGATAATTAGTGTTTAAAATAAGGATGCATGCATGGGAATAAAAGGAATGATTTGATAAGAATAAAATTGTGGATAATCTAAACTTTCTCTAGATTTATTTTAGGGTATTTATCTTCAAGATAATTATTCTTAAATAGCCTGAATTATCCAAAAAAGAGATGAAAAATCATAAACGAAGGATGAAAACGCGTCTAAGGACAAGGACCGGCCAAAAAACCCTAGAAGAGAAGTCCAAACAGCACCCGAACTTGAAAGTGTATTTGGAGCCATAAGGCCAATTCGGCACTTTTGGAGTGCCGAACGGCACTCTAAAAGGGCTGAATTTCCCTTATGTGGGCTTTGGCCCAACGGCCTTCAGGTGACGATTGTGCATACCCTTTTTGATCTTTTTGTAAAAGAATGCGTTCGGATTCAAACCCTAATTGTCCATACCTATTTTTTAGAGTCTTTTGGCGTTTATAAATAGAGATTGAACCTTATAATTCAGCACCTTTTTTCAACACTCTAGGAGGCATACGTTTTAAGGCTCTCAAATTGTTGATACTTTCTGATCCTCTCTCTGAGTTTTGTTGCAAAAATTAAATTAGGGTTTTAAGTTTCAAAGATAACTGAATAAGTTTCTTTAAACCCTAAAACATCCTCCCAATAACAAAGAGTGCTCAAGCAAGAGGTTATTTCCTTCACCCTATCTTTTCTTTTATGTTTCATGTTTATGATGATGCATGTTTTCCTTTGTCCTTAACATGAGTTGTCAATCATTGTCTTGTTAAAGCATAGTCACGATTGTTTTTATGTGATTGTTGTAATCTCTTTCTTGAATGTCAATAATCTGCATCTGGACAATTCTTTTTCTCAAAATAAAAACAGATTTGCATCTTTATAAGATGTAGATCTGACTTTTTCTCAAAATAAAAACAGATCTACATCTTATCTGCATCTTTATAAGATGTAGATCTAGCTTTTTCTCAAAATAAAAACGGATCTGCATCTTTTTAAGATGTGGATCTGAATTTTTCTCAATTAAAAAACTGATTTGTATCTTTCTTAGATACAAATCTGATTTTTTTTTTTTTTTAATACATGCTGATTTTTGAAATAAAGAAAGAGATAAAACATGATTGTCTTGGTGTTTGTTGCATAAATTTAGACTATGAGTGAAACTCTCTTCTTAAAAAATCTTTTCCATATTTTCTAAACATATAAAAAACAGATCTGATTTTTCTGTTATCAAAAACCATTTTTTTAATTCTTTAAAAAACAGATTTGACACTTTTTCAAATCAAAAGACTATATTTTAAGTAAAATAAAAACATATCTAAATTTTTATCTCAAAAAAAAAAAAAAAAAACACTTTTTCTTACCAACCAAAACAGATATGATTATTTTCAAACAAAAGAAGAGATTTCATTCATAAATAAATTTATGTGATTTAGTTTTTAATTCACATGTTCAACATATCATACATAACATGCATAAAATGGTACATTAGTCACAATAGTCTAGAAGACCAGACTCTGTCTGGGCGGAATAGGTGCCTAACACCTCCCCATTCCGTAACCTAACCTCCGGATTTAGGTCTTTGGTTAAGTAGATCTAGTCTTATCTTTATTTTTTATTTTTGGGTAGATTGTAACTAGAACAAAAAGCCATGCATATTTGGTAGATCGTAACCAGGACCTAAAGTCGTGTAAAGTTCAAAGTTTCAATTATGTATTTTATTACTCAATCAATGAAGAGAATAATTCAGTCATGTATTTTTATTTAGTTTTTCTTATTTTTTGTATAAAAAATAAATGGCGACTCCATACCACTTATCCAAAAAAAGAGGTGCCCTAAAAAGGTACTCCAAAAATCTCTCCTTTTTTTTTTTTGGTGGGACGTGTCTCTCACACACAGACAAACATAAAAAGAGGTGGTGGGAGAATATTAAACAAATGACAGAAAAAGATACAAATGGCAGTCTCCAATTAATTGGGAAAAGGATCCATAGAGATAACCCCCAAATTAGTAGTGATTGAGGTGTAGTTGAGTTCCACTGAAGTGTTGCGTACATTTGAAGGTTAGAAATATAATAATCTAAGAAAAAGAAGGAAGAGAAAAAGTTATGAAGTTCTGATTAAGGTCTCTTCTCAATAAGGTAACTAATTAGCCTACTTCACAAAGAGTAAAAGAGATCTACATTGCATTTATAGACTTAAAATATAAGATTATTCAAATCATAGAGATAACAAGCATCCATTAAAAGATTTAGCGACTCATTGAAAAGAAATTCCTAAATGATATATTTTTATGAGATACAATTTCAAAAATCAGGTTATTAGCAGGGAAGCCTTGTGAAAATTTCAATCATTGGCATAAACATGTGATGTATTCATATACTTCAGTGAAATTTCCATCAACAAGCATATCACTAGCGCAAAGGTTGAAATTGTGAACTCCAATGCCATGAGCTTTCAGCGTTAATACAAGCACAACGACATTCTAGAGCAAGATATCTGGCTCTGGAATGAAGCATCCATAATATATATATATATATATATATTTTTTTTTTTATATCGACACATTTAAAAGTAGGCCTACATGGCAGCAGATATCTCGGCTAACTTAGACAATATCAGAAGATAATAGGAACCTTTAGAGTTTAGAGACAACTCTAGAAAACAATCATAGTTACAAATACAATATTAGTTGCAAACCACTTTGTTTAATTTACAATTACTTACCTTCTTTTTTTCACGTCTGATTATTCTCTCACAAATAAGGCGTAACCTCTCTAGTTCAACCTGAACAAAACATACAAGGATTCAATCACAAGATTACAGCAGTCTAAAAGTAGCAAAACCAAGTTTAAAAACATAGGTAGCGGTCAAATATCAATCATTGATAGAGCCTAAAAAATTAAAACCTGCACTACCCCCACACACAAAAAAAAAATAATAATTAAAAAAAAAAAAAAAGGAGAGGAGTGGATGTAAATGATTTGTGATGGGAACATATGACAAGGTAAGTTTTGATGTAGAGAACGCAAAATGCAAGATAAGACTCATAGTATAAGTTCATAAACCTGGACAACTAGCCAAGATGGGAACTTAAGGATTCTAATCACAGACTTACCATGGCATGCTTAGAAAGAGCATGAACTGTGAGAGTCTTCATTAGAAGCTATGACAACAATTGACAATGAACAGGTATCAAGCTATAGTTGAAGGGAACTAGAAAAAAATATACCATGAAAGAGGGTAGCAGCACTAATCCTCATGTAGAAAGGTATGGTATATAATGTTATTCAGTAGATAACCAGTAGAAAGATTGCCACTCAAATTTGCTCATAGGATCAGAACACTATTGAACTATCTGCCATTTAGATAAGATCTTTAGTGTGTTGACAAGCTAATAAAATGGAGGATATCTTAAGCTATAAGGATTTCTCATTTAGCAAAGGATTTTTAGCTGCAAGACTTCCCAACATTACTCTATTTTCTTTACAACTCCAGTATATTTGTTCCTTTTTTTTTTCTCTTTTTTTTTCCTAGTGAGTAATTAAATTTATAGAAAATATTCAACACAGTGTAACCCTAGTAAATGGAAATTCCACGAGGAACATTAAAAAAAACAAAGCAAAAAAATGGAAAATCAAGTCCCAAATTACACAAATACACACACAAAGGGTGAAGCCACTAGTTGTCTTCATTTAACCTCATATTAGCCTCATCTACAACAATTGCTTCTATCTACGGCATATAAGTAAATATGAGTTCCAATGCAACCTCCCCACATTAAAAATTGTGCTGAAAGCTAACTCAATTACCATACTGAAAATCAAATTCCAAACAATTATGCATCCCAATCACTCCTAATACTCTTCCACAAGCTAACCACATACACTCCCTTAGTAACTTCAACAAAAACACTATTCTCCCTCACCACTGTCCTCCAAAACCCATCTCCCGATAAAGCTCGATTAAAAATGAGAAAATCAAACATCCTGACTGATCCGGAGAACGGATTTTCCAAATGATACCTAAACTCATCACCTAAGTTGTCCCTAAAATAGATTCAACCACAGTTTCTTTGACCTATATTTTCTGTATCAAAAGGCATGAAAAAATCAACAAGAAATATGCATGCAGACTACAATACTCTTTTTTTTTTTTTTTTTTTTTTTTTTTTATGGCTCACAAAGCATCAAACTAAAGCAAACAATAGTGTGTATAGGGAGCACCTCTAGGAAAAAAGCAACTTAGGAAATCCAAAATATCAAGAAGACTATCAATAAAAGAAGCTAGCCAACAACCACCAAATGAAAGGCACGAAGAAAAAATTCCTTAAAAGCACAGGAAGAACACACAACAGGGAAATTATGGTAACTTAGTATAACAGAAAACCCCCATAACTATTGTAAAGGGTGGAGTGGGGGTTGGGGTGGGGGAATGGAACTGATGTCTTTGACACAAAATGGTAAAGGAATGAGAACTTGGAGTTGATTCATATTGCCACCAGAAACTACCAAAAAAAAAAAAAAAAAGGACCCAATGAAAGTACTACAAATGTGACATATATAAATCAAATCAAGTATCTTTCCTTCATTTTACAGAAATAGCTCCAACAAAGTAATTTCAAGATTCCAATACATTTCAACTTCTTTTATCTAACAAAGTTATCAACATGAATGACATCTACCCAAATGGATTCTAAATTTGAATATTACATATAAGTATACGAGCATTAACAATAAACCTTACCCTAATTAATGAGGTTCTCTTAAGTCTAACATCATAATTAATGAGGCAAAAGACAAACCTTGGTAACAAACGAAAGCTCCTCACAGGTGGCTTTTAGGCTTTTTTCAAGCTCCCGCAACTAGCTTAGTGACTGACATAGGATCCACAACAACCAAAATAGCATTAAAAATAAAAAAAAAAACAAGTTGGAGAGAGGGGTGGTTTTGTTCACTAATACCCAAAATCGTAATGCTAAACCAAAAATCAAAACATAAGTGTAGAGACTCAATTTGTAACGACCCCAAATTGATATTGGATTCGTACGTTAAAGGCCCAAACAATAAATTTGTAGAGAGTGGGCTGAAAGGCTAGGCCTTGATCACCGGACAAGGGTTAGTTATGGTGGATGCACAGAGGTGAACCATGTTTACCCAAGAAGTCTTTCTCCTCAGCACGGCCTGGGAGGCTCTGGTTCTTGGCCTTTTTTCCCAGCCCCCCTTTTCTGGATTGCTTACTTTTCTTTTTATACTAGCCTTTACCCTCTCTCCAACGTCCACGTGTAGGTTCAACTTTCTGAGGCTGATACTTGTCCTATCAGCCCATACCGAAAGCGGTTGGGGGTGATTGTAAAAACTGAAAAGCATTGCTTTGTCAGGCGCAGAGCGTTTAATTGCAGTAATGGCAGCCTTTTTCTTGTCCTTTGTCGCCATACTGTTCAGGAGTCCTTTCCCCATCAATGCAGAGGTGTTTAGCTTTTCTGAGGTTGATACTTATCCTATCAACCCATACCCAAAATGGTTGAGGGTGGTTGTAAAAGTTGAAAAGCATTGCTCTGTCAGGCGCAGAGCGTTTAATTGCAGTAATGGCAGCCTTTTTCTTGTCCTTTGTCGCCATACTGTTCAGGAGTCCTTTCCTCATCAATGTAGAGGTGTTTAGCTTTTCCATGAACTGTTCCTATACCGTACTTGCCCTTTCTTCCAGGAGCACTTTGGGATGCCGAGGACAGAATCGTCCTCGGCTATATCTCTAGGCCATTTGGACTTTCATTGTATGTCCTCGGCAATGTCCCTCCTCGGCTCGAGTCTTGGGCCCTAACGTAAAGTGGGCCTGGATCACAAGTTCTCTGGCCCCACAATAAGTTTTTAAAAAAACTTACCGTTGGAGAGATTGAGAGAGGTCAGACTGAGATTGAGAGAGAGGTTGTTTTGTTCCTGCAAGAAAACAACAAAATAATAAAGCCCCATGAAGCAAATCCCTCAAAAAAATTAATTTTTCTAACCTCTCACCATGGAATAACTGAAACCCATTAACATAGTCATGAAGAAAAACAAACCCAGAACAATGTAGCACCTTTTTATCATATAATGACATTGTAGAATTAAAAATATTAATAAATAAATAAAACTTTCTTTTTTCTTACCCTAAACCTGGAATAAACAGAGACCCATTAACACAGTCATGAAGAAAAAACAAACCCAAAACAATGTAGCACCTTTTATCACAAAATGACACTATAGAATTCAAAATAAGAATAAAACTAAAAAACTACATACACACATTTTTCCTCACTCTGCAACTGGAATAAGAGAAACCCAATAACACAGTCATGAAGTAAAACAAACATAGAACAATGTAGCACCTTTTTATCACAAAATGACATCATAGAATTCTAAAAAACATTAAAAATAAATAAAAATAAAAAACTTTTTTCGAAATTTTCCTCACTTTGAACACGGAATATCAGAAACCCATAAACACAGACATTGAGAAAAACAAACAGAGAACAATGTATAAACTATTCCCACTTCAGTACCATTCCTTCCAGAGAGAGAGAAAGATAGAGAATCTTAAAAAATTTCAAAATCGATACAATACAAATAAGAGAGTAAAAACAAAGAAAACGAAACGACAAAGTTGAAAAAAAGCTCAAACCTGAAAAAAAAATAAATAAATAAAATTATGGGTTTGAAAGTTTTGTATAAAATGGTAATTGTAATGGTTCTGAGTTGTTTGAGGTTGACGAAATGCGAACCAATAGCATACAAGGCGGAACACATAGAAAAAACAAGAAGAAGAAGAAGAAAGAAGAAAGAGAGGAGGAGGCCAAAATCGAAACCCTAAACCAAAAATCGAAACAAACAATTTAAAAAAATTACTGTTAGTCGGCTTTGTGAGCATGTCTTGAGTGAGATTGAGAGTTGGAGAGAGAGGGAGAGACCCAAGGAAAGGTGACGGCGCTACCACACTTTGGCAGCGTCGGTGATGGAGGACTAGGCTTCGTCAGCGCCGGTGAGTAGGATCAGTGAATAGCTGGGAGTCACAGATTGGGTTAGGGCGCTTCAGTTGGGTTAGGGTGTTCAAACAGCTAGCGAGAGTGGAATTGAGGGGAAATTTTTCATTTATACTGGGACCTGTAGCTGCATTTACCCAAACACAGCTATAGACATGGGCTCAAGCCGAGTTTTAATAAAACGCGGCTGTAGACCCTTAAAAAAAAAATAAAACAAACAAACAAACAAACTTTTGTTCATTTTATAGCCGCGATTGAAATATGCGGCTACAGACAACACTATAGCTGCATTTCCTAAAAACGCAGGTTCAAGTGTGCCTATGGCCGCATTTATTAAACGCAGATACAGGAAATCATTTAAAATATATATATATATATATATATATATCTCTCTCTCTCTCTCTCTCTCTCTCTCTCTCTCTCTCTCTCTCTCTCTCTCTCTCTCTCTCTCTCTCTCTCTCTCTCTCTCTCTCTCTCTATATATATATATATATATATATATCGGCTAGACATATAGCCACGTTTTCTAAACGTGGCCATAAGCCCTACACAATAAAAGGCTGCTGCAAACATTATAAACGCGGCTACATATATAGGATATAGCTATGTTACATAGAACGCGGCTCGAGTTCTAAAGCTTTAGTCGCATTTATATCAAACACGACTATAAGGTGACTATAGCTGCATTTTTTACAAACGCAACTAAAAAAAAACGCGGCTATAGGTAGCGTTTTTTGTGGCGGATTATTTCGTTTGGGGATAGTCTTTTTGGATTTTAGGAATCCACTTAGGATTTAAAAATATTCCTGTATTTTGTTGTAAATAACCCAAAGGAATCCTTATACTTAAGGGCATAGAGATTCCCACTAAACCTTATTTTTAGGTTATGTGGATTTCCTTCTCAAAATGTGGGTATCTATATTCCCATTACTTGGTGATTCTGTTTTCTTTACGTGGACTTGCCAAGTTAATATGTGTGTCAATAATTTGCTAAGCTATTATTGAGTGGAACTCCTGATATCATGAAACAAAAGATTGAATATTCTTATCCTTTTTAGCATTTAACTTCTATTTGGATTCATTCTTAGAAGGTTCAAATTTTTTAGAAGTTTTCTCTTGCCTCTATTCCTAGAATTCTTCATAAATCTCCTAAATTGTTTAGCAAGGAAGGTTATTTGTTGCTTATACGATCATCCCTAGAGGAATCAATATCCTCTTCTTTGACAATTTTTAAGGCCATCAACTTGTTTTACTTGTCTGAGGTTGGTAAGTGATAGACCAAGAATGTATTGACCCCTTTGGTAAATTAATCAATTAATTAGCCAAATTAATTAATTAGATTCAATTGCATGCAATAAGCATGGTAGCACAAACAAATCACCAACTAAGTTAAATGCAGTGGAAAATAAATTTGACACAGGTGATTTGTTTACAAATTGGGAAAACCACCGAGGTAAAACTCTACCGGGTGAATTTAAGGTCACCACTTCCGAGAATCCACTATTATCAAAACAAGTGGTTACAAGTAAAAGAAATCCCAATACCGAATACCAATCTATAGTTGAACCCTTACCCCAATACCCAATTAGACTTGTGATGTAATGACAATCTCTCCTTTCAATGCACGACTCCCAGTATGTGACTAACTAATTGATGCACAGATCCAAGTACGTGACTGACACGCCAACTTGAGAAAGATGTTGGCTATAAAATTCTTCAGTTCATCCAACGATGAAGATCAAAAAGCTCCTTAGTTATAAAACTCTTGGTGGAAAGACGCAGTAACTTCTACAAAGAATATGATGAACTAGGGCAAATTGTCTCGGGTCACAATATGCATAAATAATCACTTTGCATCACTTGAGACAACCCTTAAAATAATCATTATATATGTCTAGGGTTGCAAGAAAAGAAACCCTACACAAATACACTTGGATATGCGTGAAATCATATGTGGAAATTTGAATTTCGTAATTCTTGATAGATACAGCTTCTGTCGAGCTGTTGTTGAGATCCATCATTAAACCTTGATAGATATGTTTCTGTCGAGCATTAATGAACAGCACTTCTTCACTTAATTCTTGGACAGATTTCCATGGCTTCAATACAAAACTTGAACTCTTGTTCCTTGAAGTACTAAACTCATCCTAGATCTATCCTATTACAAGTAAAGTGCGATTTGTCAAAGGATTTGCCAATTTACATAACATATGTCTCTAACAATATCCACATATGTCCTAATAGTAAGCTCATATGTTTGTACTAATTCATCAACCTTTATAGAATCTAGGTCCTTATTCACTTCTATGGTCATTACCTAAGGATGAAACCTCTTATTTAAAGATCTCATAATCTTCCTTGCATTCTTAGGTTCAACAATTTTATCTCCTAAGTTGAAACTTGAATTCTCAATATCATTTAGTTTGCATAGAATTCGTTGAAAGTTTCATCATCAATCATTCTAATCTCTTCAAACTTAGAATTCTCAACGTCATCTGATATTTTGAGTTTTTGCTTTATTCGCCCTCTCTACGCTAGAGGTTCTCCTAATCTCTTCTTGAGAGATAGCAATGAATATTGTATTAAGACCTTTGCTATTTAGGTTAGTTGCAAAAAAAGTAAATATAAAATTAAAATAATAAAAATTATGTGAAAAATTGTGAGGCTACCAAAGCTTATGTGGTATAATATGGAAGAGCCAAAAAAAAAAAAAAAAAAATCAAACGTCTTCAGTTATTATATATTATATATAGATATAGATTATTTGTAAAAATATATATATAGATTATGTTGAATCTTTGGAAGCAGGTGCTTACTACTAACCATGTTCATTATATAAATAGGAGTTGGAAGAAATGTATCCACTACGATGCCATAGGGAGTTATCAAGTCAGTAACCAACTTAACTAAACACTCCACAGGTATAGGTGCTTATGGGGTGTGGGGGATAAGGGCTGGAGTTCAAGTTTACATGAGAGAGTTTCACACACATATATATACTTAGATTATGCTAGAATAGAATTTCTATTTTCTATTAAAAATTTAAAAAAAAAAAAAAAAAACACGTTAAAGAATAGGATTCCCATATCTCAATCAATCGAGCGTTAATTGAGATTGTCACAGGAAATTGTCTTAAATTTAAATAATAAAAGGTAATTAAGCATGGATCTTTATCACTATATCACCGTTTCCATTGTAATTGATCTTGTGCAATTGGTAACACATTATTTGACATGCATGTCATGTAAGCTTTAATTATTTGCTTTTGAATTGGATATTGGCCTAGTTAATCAACTTGATTATTTCACTTGTAATTCAACAACCTGGGTCTAAAACCTAACAATAATACACACACACACAAATATATATATATATATATATATTTGATCATCCAACTAGATTCTTGCCTATAACAAAATGAAAGAAAAATATGTCTATGTATAACAGGCATTGTTGTTGCACTGGAAACAACAGAAGATCAATGTTGTGGCTCTAATACCATGTTATATTTATGAAAATCTAAATTGAGAGAGTATAGAGAAAAGAGAGAGAACACAATGCTACTTGGTTCGGTCTAACATCCTACGTTTGCTAAGGAAGCTCTTGATAACTACATCTTCACTATAATCCCAATTATTTATTTATTTTTTTTAACAATAAACCAAATATGGGATATTTATATGAAGTTAAACCCTAAACCCTAAGTTAACAATACAAAAAAACCATGACTAACAACTTATAGTACATATATTATTTTCGGCTTGCACATTAAGGATTGGGCTTGGGCCTTGATAATTATTGGGCTCCATAACTTTAACATAATTCAATTATATAAGGACTTCATCGTCATTAGCGACATGCAAAACGTACTTGAGACTTTTGGCTATTTTGGAGATATCCTAAATATTAGGAGATTATATGCTATCAAAAGAGCCTCTAGATGTACTCCCACACATGCAAAAAAAAAAAAAAAAAAGTTACAACCAATCCCAAAAACAAAAAAGAAAATGAAAAAATCAAGTATATATTTATGTAATTCAACTTTAGGACTATGTTCATAGGCTAAGTACTACAAGAAAAAAATTTCACATGGATTTGCATTATTATAAAATATATTAATTCTGCAGTTTAATGATAGTATATACAAACTAGTCGCTAACCCGTGCGATGCACGAGAAAGTTCTTAGAAATGCTAAATATTTTTTTAATCAAATTAAATGCATTTTTTGTTGGGTTGAGAGAAATTTAACTTAAATGGACATTTTCACTTTGGATTTTAAGGAATAACTCACACAAAAAGGAATATACAAATTTCATTAGGATTTGAGCTGGTCAACCAAGGTAGGTATGTATTTCCAATTAAAGCAATCCAACATATTTTTATCAAAGTACCCATCTACTAGCAGAGAATCAAACAATGAGGTAACAGAAATCCACACATCAGTAATCAAACCTAGTCTTCAAAAATACAATCAAGTCAGTTCACCCCATCATCACACCGCATTTTTCATATAGCAAAAATATGCACCCATGAATATAAGTTATAAAATAGAAATACATGACTTCATGACACATTGAACAGCAAGATGCAGCTTAGTGACCATGGGCCATCATCAAATAGTTTATGTCAATTCATTTATTCTATTATTCCAATACATGTACAATAGTTCTCTTGTAGGCCTTTTGTCAAATACCTAACAGATATAGCCAAGAAATAGAACTTGATTGATGTTCAGGTGCTGAAATAGAGGAACTTAAAAAAAAAAAAATAGAACAATGTAATATAGAAATTAAAAACTTATTGACATATTAGGATGAAAGATATATTAAAAAAAAAAAAGAAAAAAAAAAAAAAAAGAAAAGAAGAAAGCAAAGAACAAAAAAAATTACATATATTTATTTTGATTGATGGTATAATGACTTAAAAATGAATGAAAATATGTAATTTAATTCAAAGTAAAATTGAATCGATCATTCCCCTAATTATGTCGTGCAAACCTAATCCCTAAATATTCCTGATTCTTCGTAATCACATTAACATCCACTCCTTTTCTTCCAAGTGAAGGAACACATTACACAACTCTCTCCAGTCTCCAATATGGAGTATAAATGGATTGTACCATTTACATTATTGGCATTTATATTAGTGCTAGTGAATTGTTACAAACCTTCGTTCGATGGAAAAAACCTTCCTTATGGTTTCCAACTTCCATATGTTCGGAATTCTTGTCCTAGCTGCAACACAAAGAAAAGTTGATGCTATATATTGATGAAGGAAGGCGAAGGAAATATACTGCAACGGGAATGTTAGTCAGAACATCCAGAATACCCAGTTTGACCGTATAAGTCTGTATGATTGTGCTAGGAAAACTTATAAGCCGTCATCTTGGTCAAAAGAAAAAATCATCAACCCAAAATAAGAAAAAATGAAAGATAATTAAACGGACGAAATGTGGAATCAAAGTTTCATTAATTTATATTTTTTGGAATGCTGAATACTTGCTGATATGATCATTTGAAAGTACTATGCACAAATATTCATCATAACAAAAGCATATCACTGACTCCAACCAAATGTGCAACAACCAATTATACATAATTCAAAATACAAAACCAAGCAAAACGCATCATAAAAAGGTGAAAAAATTATTACTCAGAAAGGCTATTTTGTGGATGGCCTACTCATATGTCTCATAAGTCCCTGCTTCATTGACTTCCACACTAAACTAACATTTTTTAAAATCATCGAATCAAATAAAGTGTTATATCTTCTAGAGTAACAGGGGAACCTTTCATTTCTACATGAGCAATAAATTTGAAGGAAGCTGTAATATCAGTCTATAATGGAAGTGGCACATTGCCTCATAATCATCATCTATTACATAGTGTGCATACCCACACTGTTTGTCTAATACCCATAGTATGTTGACTACTTGTTGTTGGATACATTATCAGAAAATTTTAAATTGGGGATCAAGCACTTCATACAGATTTACTTTTGAGTTTTTAGGAAAAAAAAAAGAAGAAGAAATAATTAGTAAAAATTATGATATGTGATATGGTCCACCTTTGGAAGGCAGAGAAGTACCACATTGGCTGTAAAGGCCATTGAATTGGACGCTAGAGTTGTAATTGTTAAAGATAGTGCTTGGGCTGGTGCTCATGTCAGTGGAATTTTCATTCCTTCTCTCTTTGTTTTGGGATTGGAGAATTTCAAAGCAAGTGTAAATTTGATGAACATAGATGCAAAATGAGCAGTACAAATAACATATGAATCCAACAGGAGCTACAATTAGAAATGAAGTCCTACTTGCTGTGGAAATCATTTATGATTCAAGACTTAGCTTGTTAGATAAACCCCTAAACCCTTTAATTTACAAAAGTAAAGCAAGCTAAAGAGTAAAAATTAAATTTAAAGCATAAGTTTGAGCAGTACATGCAATTTTTGGATTTTATATAGCAAATACTTCTGGTATAATACTTCAAAATCCAAATAGAGCCATGGTATTGCATATATAGTTTAGATTAAACTTAAATAAACCAATAATGATATAAAAAAGACTACCATAGATACACATAGTCTACTCCAACCCTGCCCCAAACAAAAAATCTACAGGGCAATCCCAGCACAATTAGAAACATAAAATAAACTTAAAAGCTCAAGTAACCAACACCCAATCGTGCATAAATTACAATAAGAATTCAAAGATTGGCAACCATACATGAACCTAGATAAGAATTCACAAAATTAAATCCAAAATAAACTGAATAGAAAATCAGAATTATAAAGAGAGCAATAAAAATTCAGAATTATAAACTAAAAAAAAAATACCACTGACAATATACTAAAAAAAATACCATAACCTTATACTAAAAAAAATTCATAAATTTAGAACCATACCTTTGACCTTGATTTGAATGGAGGAAAAGACTGAAGAGAAAGGCAATAAAAAAAGCATAAATTAAACAGGAATATTAGATCTAAATAAAAGTGAATGGAAGAACAAAAATTAAGAATGAAACCTATAAATTGAACAGCCGTGAAAAAAAGAAAAAGAAAATAGTTATAGAGTCCTAATTAAATTTGTATATTAGTTACCTTTGTGGACCAGTTTCGACGGGCTGGGTTGGGTGTGATGGTGTATCGCCGACTGGGCTGGGCTGGGTGTGATGGTGTATCGCCGACCAACATAATTGAGGTTGCATGTGGTGGTTTGTTGGTGGGTATGCATTTTGGAGGAAGGAGAAGTGGTCTTTGCCGTGGGTCTGAGGAAGGAGATCTCTATTGGTTTGTGGGTATGGCCGTATGGTGGGTGTGGTGGGTTTTGATTGAGGAATCTGTGGGTATGGTGTCTTTGGATGCTTTGCTGTGGGTCTGAGGAAGGAGATCTCCATTGGTTTGCCGTGGGTTTGAGCGTTGGGGGAGCTGGTAGAGGAGGAGCGTTGGGGGAGATGGCAGAAGGAGCTTAAGGTTTGCATTTTAGAGAAAGAGAAGGCAAGGCATTTATCGGGTTTGTTTTTAAAAAAGTTTTATTTTGCATTTATGTTTTATTTTTAGTTTTAGGAAAAAAAAATTATTTTAATATTATGCTGACGTGGAATTTTGTGGGAGCTTCAAAAGCTTCGGTTTTATATATATATATTGATTATATTAAAATAATAAAGTCTTGTAATAATAAAGTCCATGGTACAACATATACCTTAATCTAATGTCCAAGATGAGCATCTTGTTGTACACATTTGAACATAATTATATTAAAATAAAGTGGAAATTGAAAGTGTGAGCACCTCAAAGTAAACGCAAAAGCGTGGTCTGAAAGAAACTATCAGACAATTAAGAAGAAAGGATCAGAGAATAAGAAGAATGAAAAGAAGAGTAAAACGACACCACAAACAAGCTAAGCTACAAGTCTACTTAGAAGAGCAGCTAAACGGCATGTAGTCTTAGTTGTTTATTTAACTCAGATTATATCACACGTGTGTTGTAACTAATTCCTACACGTGTTGTAACTAACTCCCTTAGCTCCCTTAGTTTCTGTTATTCTTCTGTTATTCCGTTGCACTCTGTTTTGGGTATTTAGGTTCAGAGATGTATATAAGCCTAATAAGTGTACAGATTCATTCAATACAAGAATTAGAGAAAGTTTCTTATCTTTTCTCTCAATTTCTCTCTCTTTTCTTCCTGTGTGTTCACACATCTTTTTCTTCCTTCAGTTCTATTTTGTTACATGGTATCAGAGCTCGAGCCTTCTTCAATGGCGTCGAATACTCAAGCTACTCAGGCTACTCAGGTTTTCTCCTCTCAACGAGAACTGACTCCGATGGAGGATCCACGAAGTCCATTTTTCTTGCATCATGGTGAAACACCAGGTGCGATTCTGGTTACTCAACCATTAACAGAGGACAATTATCCTATGTGGTCCAGAGCAATGAGAATGGCTTTGGATGCCAAAAGCAAGCTTGGATTCGTTGATGGTACTGTTAATGCATCAATGGCGATCACACCATTAAAGAAGCAAGCCTGGTCCAAATGCAATTCAATGATCTCCTCTTGAATCTTGAATTCAGTTTCTCCTAACCTCACTGCCAGTGTAATTTACAGAGACACTGCATTCGAAGTGTGGAATACTCTCAAGAAACGATTCTCTCAAGCAAATGGACCTAGGATCTCTCAGCTTCAGAAACAAATCTCAACTATGATGCAAGGTGCTGCTACAGTCACAGGTTTCTTCACTGATCTTCAAGCTGCCTGGGATCAATTATTGAATTTCAAGCCTTCACCTTGTTGTTCATGTGGAAAGTGCACCTGTGGTGTGAATGATAAGATCACAACCTTCCAGCATCAAGATTCTCTCATGCAATTCTTGAACGGGTTGAATGATTCCTATTCTCAAGTGAAAACACAAATACTCATGATGGAGCCTAGTCCTTCCATTGATAAGGCATTTTCTCTGGTGATTCAAGAGGAAAGGCAAAGGTATTTAGGATTTACTGTTGTTCCTTCTGTTGAATCAACTGCCCTTGCAGTCAAGAATCCAGGATTCAATCAAGGGATTCCATATCCAGGATACAACAAGAGCACTAAAGGAATCAATGCAAAAGGGAGGCCTGTATGTAGTCACTGTGGCAAGCTTGGACATGTTGTAGAAAAATGCTACAAATTGGTAGGATATCCTCCAGGTTACAAGCAGAAGGGCAGAGTGGCCATGGCCAATCAAGTCTTGACTGAAGATGATCAAGGCAATTCTAACAATTCTGGCAATCAACAGGTCAATTCATTTCCCTTTACTTCAGAACAATATCAACAGTTAATCTCAATGCTCAGCTCTCATCATGCATCCACATCTGGTGCTGCCAATGATGCATTGCACTTAGCTAATTCAGCTCTTTCAGGTAATGTGTGCAATACTTGGTCAGATTTTGTTTCCTTAGACTTGCAACATTCAGTTTTTGCTGTTAATCCTGTCAATAAGAATGCCTATGGTACTGATGTTTGGATCCTTGATACCGGAGCCACAGACCACATAGTGCATTCCTTATCTTTGTTTACACACATCACTAGCTCCATTTCCACATTTGTTCAATTACCTAATGGTGAAAGGGTCACAGTTACACATATAGGTACAATTCAGGTTACTTCAACTTTGAAACTTGAAAATGTACTGTGTGTCCCCTCTTTCACCTTCAACCTGATTTCTGTTAGCCAATTAACCAAAACACTTTCATGTTGTTTCATTTTTCTGTCAAATTTGTGCTTTATACAGGACCTTACTTGTTGGAAAACGATTGGAGTGGGTGAATTACATGACAATCTGTATCTGCTGCACACTGCATCCTCTTGCAAATCTGTTTCAGAAGATTCTTCAACTCTTGAGTCTGTTTTTCAATCTTTTGTCAATTCTGTATCTGATTCTATGTCCATTCCTAGTGTTACCAAGTCTTATCTTTGGCACATGAGGTTAGGACATGCCTCTGATAATAAGTTTCAGGCCTTACACAGTCATATACCTGATGTACAAAATTTTCATAGCAATAAAAATTGTGTTCTTTGTCCTATTGCAAAACAGAAGAGGCTTCCATTTCCCTTTTTTAATCATATTTCAAATGCTGCTTTTGATTTGATCCATTGTGATGTTTGGGGACCATTTGCCAAGCTCACTCATGATGGATTCAAATTCTTTCTTACCATTGTGGATGATGCCACAAGATCCACTTGGATTTATCTTATGAAATCAAAAGTTGAAACTAGACCTTTGCTGATTTCTTTCTATAACATGATAAATAAACAATTTCATGCAAATATTAAGACCATTAGAACTGATAATGCCCCTGAATTTTTCTTAAAAGACTTTTATGCAAGCAAAGGCATCATTCACCAACATTCATGTGTTGCCACTCCACAACAAAATTCAGTTGTGGAGAGGAAACACCAGCACATTTTAAGCATTGCAAGGGCATTAAAATTTCAATCTAATGTTCCTATTTGCTATTGGGGTGACTGTGTATTGACTGCTGTACATATAATCAATAGATTACCCTCCAAAATTCTGAACCAGAAAACTCCCTTTGAAAAACTCTATGGAAAGCCTCCTTCTTTTACTCATTTAAAGGTATTTGGCTGTCTTTGCTTTGCCTCCACCTTATCCCATAACAGATCAAAATTTGATCCTAGATCATCCCCTTGTGTCTTTCTTGGTTACCCGTTTGGAGTTAAGGGTTATAAATTACTTGATTTGACTACCAAGAGATTTTTCATATCCAGGGATGTTCATTTTCTTGAGACTGTATTTCCTTTCATTTCACAGCCTCATTCTTTTTCTCCAAACACAAATATCCCTTTATCTCACCTTTTTCCTTCAGTAGCTGAACCACCTGCCTCTTTCTTTGATTTTGAAACCTCTGGCACTTCTTCTTATGTCCCACAGGTTCCTCTCACTGATACTCTTTCCAATCATGATGTTCATTTAGCTACTTTACCTACTGATATCTCAGTTTCAGCTCCTGCAGATTCACTTGTTCACAATTCTGCAGACTTACCTGTTGAAGATTCTGCAGAATTCCTTGTTACAAATTCTGCAGATCCTTCACCTTCTCAATCTATCCAACCTATCATTCCTTCCACTCTTCCATCTTCTATTCCCTTAAGAAAGTCATCCAGAATCTCTAAACCACCTGCATACTTAACTGATTTTAAATGCAGCACAGGTGTTACTGATAATCCACCTACCCTTTCTGCCAACAAGTCAGGTATCCTCTTTCCCTTGTCTCATTACCTTAATTCTTCCAAATTATCCTCCAATTATGCACATTTCTGCTCCCTCATCTCTGCCATACCTGAACCTACATCTTACCATGAGGCAATCAAAGATTCTAATTGGCAGGATGCTATGGCATCTGAAATTGCTGCTTTGGAGGCCAATCAGACCTGGTCCATTACACCTTTACCTCCTCATAAAAGGGCCATTGGGTGCAAATGGGTCTATAGAGTCAAATACAATGCTGATGGCTCTTTGGACAGATACAAAGCCAGGCTTGTTGCCAAAGGGTTCACTCAACAAGCTGGCTTAGACTTCACTGATACATTTTCACCTGTTGCTAAGCTCACTACTGTCAAAACTCTGCTTGCAATTTCTGCTGTGAGAGGTTGGCATTTGGTCCAACTTGATGTGAACAATGCTTTTCTTAATGGTGATCTCCATGAAGAAGTCTATATGCAGTTACCTCAGGGATTTCACAGCAAGGGGGAGAACCTAGTTTGCAAGCTTAACAAGTCTTTGTATGGTCTCAAGCAAGCATCAAGACAATGGTACTCCAAGTTCTCTTCAACCATTTTAAAATATGGTTTCAAGCAATCCAAATCAGATTACTCCTTGTTCACTAAGAAGTGCAATCAGACTTTCATAGCATTGCTTGTTTATGTTGATGACATTCTAATTGCAAGTAATGATGCTCAAGCAGTTGAAGATCTTAAAACGTCTTTGAATCAGGAATTCAAGTTGAAAGACCTTGGTAATTTGAAATACTTTCTTGGTCTTGAGGTTGCTAGATCAGAGAAAGGAATTTCATTATGTCAAAAGAAGTATGCATTAGGGGTTCTTAAAGATGCTAGAATGACAGGTTGCAAACCCAGCAAAGTGCCAATGGAACAAAACTTAAAACTAAGCAAATTTCAAGGAGAATTGTTGACTGATCCGGGTGTTTATAGGAGATTAGTTGGAAGGCTGCTTTACCTAACCATAACAAGACCAGATATCACCTATTCAGTTCATAAACTAAGCCAATTCATGGCTAAGCCTAGAAAGCCACATCTTGATGCAGCCTACAAGGTGTTGCAATACATTAAAGGATGCCCTGGCCAAGGCATTCTCCTATCATCAAAGTCAGATTTGCATTTGAAGGCTTACACGGATGCAGATTGGGCCTCTTGTGTAGATACCAGAAGATCTACTACTGGATTTTGTGTGTTTTTAGGAGACTCATTGATTTCATGGAAGTCTAAGAAACAATCCATAGTTTCTAGATCCTCAGCTGAAGTTGAGTATAGGGCAATGGCCTTAAGTGTTTGTGAAATGACTTGGCTGTTGGCTCTATTAAAGGATTTTGAAGTTGATCATCCACAACCGGGCATGCTTTTCTGTGATAACCAGGCAGCAATCTATATTGGTGAGAACCCTGTCTTCCACGAACGTACAAAACACATAGAAGTAGACTGCCATTTGGTTAGAGACAAGGTACAAGAAAAGGTGATTTGTTTATTCTTCACTCCCACACATACACAGCTAGCAGATCTGTTTACCAAGGCATTATGCAGTCAGCAGCTGAAGTTCTTAATTTCCAAGATGAATGTATTAAACATACATAGTTCTGAGTCTCATCTTGAGGGGGAGTATCAGACAATTAAGAAGAAAGGATCAGAGAATAAGAAGAATGAAAAGAATAGTAAAACGACACCACAAACAAGCTAAGCTACAAGTCTACTTAGAAGAGCAGCTAAATGGCATGTAGTCTTAGTTGTTTATTTAACTCAGATTATATCACATGTGTGCTGTAACTAATTCCTACATGTGTTGTAACTAACTCCCTTAGCTCCCTTAGTTTCTATTATTCTTTTGTTATTCTGTTGCACTCTGTTTTAGGTATTTAGGTTCAGAGATGTATATAAGCCTAATAAGTGTACAGATTCATTCAATACAAGAATTAGAGAAAGTTTCTTATCTTTTCTCTCAATTTCTCTCTCTTTTCTTCCTGTGTGTTCACACATCTTTTTCTTCCTTCATTTCTATTTTGTTACAGAAACCTTCAAAAATATTTAAGATAAAAATTTTACAAGTTGTTGAGTATTTGATGTATATGATAATGACTACTAATACTAATCTTTGACGTCTTACATCTATTCTGAGTCTGGAAAATCTAAGAAATTTCTCTCCTCTCTCAAGTTCATATTTTTTTTTTTTTTTTTTTTTTTTTTTTTTTTTTTTTTTTTTCTTCTTGCTTTGCCTTAGCCGGTTAACCCTCTGCCCTCTGCGTTTTTTTATGAACTGTTGTGTTTGTGATTGTGGCTTTTTAGTTTTTATGGACTGGTCACTGGTGTGTTGTGTCATGTGTGGATCGTAGACTAGTTTATGGTTGTGGCTTTGTATTGAGTAATGTGTAATTGAGGCTTTTTGTGTGGACCGGCCACATGTGTTTGAGTGTTTCCACTGTTTGTAACTTTTTTTTTTTGCTTTGGTTTTATCTATAAAGAAGTAAACTGGGACCACTAAGAGTAGGACGTGAGTGCTGAATTGATAGAATGGTGATAGTGAATTTGAATTTGTGAGACTACTCTTTGATGAGTCATAAGAGATTTTTTTATGAGACCAATTGACCAAAGTCTTTGGTCTGATTGTTTTCATGTTTTGGTTTTATCAAAAATTTTGTCTTTCCCATTTTGTGTGATGTGGTTAATATTAATAAAATATATGAATTAGTGAATTTTGCCTTTGTTATTTTGTGTGATGTGACTAATATTGGTAACATATATAAACTAGTGCTTGTCTGTTTGTGATTATTTTGGTTTTAGATTTATTTTTTTGTTGAGAAGTCCCTTTTTCTTAGTTGGTGTATAGAACTACGAAATATGGAAATAATGAAACTTTGTTTTTTTTTTTTTTTTTCGATTTGTAGATCATGAGTAAGTCCACTACAATATTAAATTTTTTTAAAAGAAAAACTCTAAATAATTCTGAAGTCATAGCTAATTGTAAAAGATTGTCGACATTTTTATAGTATCAAATGTTTAAGAAACTCTTATTTTATATATAATATTTTGTTAAATATGAAATAGATGTTAATTTTTATTTTCATATAAAATAAATAAATAAATTTGTTTTGAGCTTTGTCCTCCAGGTTCGAATACTGGTTCTGCTCCTGCTTGACCGACATACAAATTAGTGGGCTTGTGGCTTTAGTGGCAATTTAAGCCACCCACGTCAACAAACAACATGCCACCGACAACTATCAATTCTTACTACTTAAAAGTTACGATAAACAAAGCATTCTGTTTTTTTCTTTTTCTTTTTCTTTTTCTTTTTGACCAAGTAATAAACAAAGTTCTCTATAAATGGCAAGTGCAACTAACTAATGAGAACAAAAGTGAACGAGGTTTATAACATGGTGAGCTTTAGCTTCCATTTCTATTTTTTGGTTTTGTTTGCAATCTTTCTTATCCCAACCCATAGTCTTGGTCGCATATGTCTGCCAAAACAACATGTTGCCCTATTCATCTTAGGGGATTCATTATTCGATGCTGGAAACAATGACTATATCAACACCACCACTGATAACCTAGCAAATTATGGACCGTATGGGGAGACCTTCTTCAACTACCCCACAGGAAGATATTCTAATGGACGTCTAATCCCAGATTTTATTGGTAAAATGCTATTGATCTTACCTTCTTTCTTCTTCTTCTTTTTAAGAATTTGAATTGTTAGCACATTGATTGTTGAAATTTTATTACAGCTGAGTTTGCAAAGTTGCCATTCATTACGCCACATCTATATCCCGGTTATCATCAGTATACTGACGGGACAAACTTTGCTTCTGCGGGAGCCGGGGCTCTTGTCGAAACTAACCAAGGATTAGTATGTATCTTTTACATCAAGTGTGTATATATATTATTTATACTCACATGTACAATACTGACAATATTGAAATATCACTCTCCAAGATTTATTAGTAGGACAAGGAGAGATCTCATTTTGTCCAATGACTATCAGTATTAATTAGGCAGCTTTTCTTTTTAGAAGATATTTGGAAGCTTAATTAAATGTTTAGCAAAATTGATCATGTCGTGCTGAATAAAGAAATAAATATATAAATGATAGATAGGCTTGAAATTTGCATTGCCAATAGAGCTTTATCTAAATTATCTGATTGATTGATAGTGAGGTATGCAAATCATATGGTAGTGAACTAGAGGTTTTTGGCTTCCCTCTAGTACTTTGGTAAATTTTAGGTGACTATGACATGATACATATCTTAAAATGGTAACATGTTGGCTCTTGTCCAATGCTCGTGTGTTGGATGGAGACTGCACCTCTAGCAATAACTCATGTTGAAATAGTGTGCTTGCAATAACATATTACCTAAATTTCAAATGCCTGAGTATGCCATATATTCCTAATCTCCTTTTCTTTTAATTTGGGGCAGGTGATTGACCTAAAAACTCAACTACATTATTATAAGAAATTGGCGAAGCTGTTGAGGACAAGGCTAGGACATGAAGAAGCCAAGACATTATTGGCGAGAGCGGTTTACTTAATTAGCATTGGCAGCAATGATTATTTTGCCCTTTCCACCTCAAATTCAAGTGCTCTTCAAACCTACTCTCCGGAAGAATACATAGATATAGTGATCGGCAACTTAACAAGTGTGATAAAAGTAATAACATTCAATATTCAAAATAAATTGTCATTCTATTTAATTCTTGTTATTTATATTGGCAAAAATTTGTTATATTAAAAACCATATCTTGATGTGCTAGGGAATATATAAGAAAGGTGGAAGGAAAATTGCGATTCCAAACTTGGCACCGTTGGGTTGTTTGCCAATTGCAAGAGCACTAAGTCCGAATAACACAGGTGCATGCGTTGAGGAACTTTCAACACTAGCAAAATTGCACAATGAAGCACTTTCTAAATCCTTGCAGGAGCTAGAAAATCAGCTCGATGGATTCAAATATTCAATAGCGGATACCTACACTTCTCTAAGTGAAAGAATAAAAAACCCTTCGGAATATGGTATGTCAATAATTTTTATAGTGCATAATATATTTTATTATTGTTGGAGCATTAGCATTAGTCTAGCTAAAATTTCCTTCTTATTATTATTTTTTTTTAGGGAGTTTTAACCTATGACGTCCGCTCCTAATGATAACTCTTTATTATCAGATCGAGACACCAATAAATTTTTGGTGTAAGCAGGAATTGAACCCCAGATTTCTTATACAACTATCATTGGAACCCACAAATTTCCTTCTTGTTTATTTTAGCATAAGAGCTTACTTTTTCTATTTTGCACAATCACTTTGCAAAAACACCAACATCAAACTATCTATTATACACCATATTTTATTTAAATAATCATTTATTATTATTATTTTCATTTATATAGCTCGTTTCTCTCTCTCCACTCTTTGGGTGTGTTTGGGAGAGAAAAAATGGTAGGACTCGAGTGTTTTCCCCCATATCCACCAAAACAATTTCTCCTCAAAATGGGGAGAAAACTAGGTAAGGATAATTTGAGAGTAAATGACGAAATTGCCATCTAGTTGCCCCTTTCTTTTTCTTTTACTTTTTTTCTTAGCTTTTACTTTACCTGGGCAATGCACATGGATGTCACCCTATTTTTTTTTTTTTTTTTACTTTCCTGTGATGTTGCCTTCTTTTTTCTTTTTTTCTTTTTGTTTCTTTTTTTTTTTCCTGGGTTGTGCCGTTGTGGCGTGGTACTTTCTTTTGTTTGTCTTCTTTTTTTCTTTTTCTTTTTTATAAACTAGACATAATTTTTATTTTATAATAAATTTGGCTGATTTTTTTTGTTTTTTTTAGCTAATCACTTTTTGAACGTCAATTTTTTATATAAATTCTTTTTTTTCTATACTTCTATTTTTTCATTCCCAACCAACAAAAAAGAGGAAAATCATAATATTTTCTATCTCTTCACGTTTCCACTGCTCCAACCAAATGAAGGTCTCACCTCTCACCTCCATCAGATCTCTCTCGTCCCAAACCCAGATCCATTGTTACAGCTTCTTCTTCTTCTTCCCAAACATCTGCCACCACTTCTTCCCAAACACATGTCGCTGTTGCTTCTTCCTCTTCTGTCGCTTCTTCCTCTTCATCTACCCATGCTTCTTCTTGTTCTTACACCGCTGCTGCTGCTTCTTCTTCTTCCTCTTCTTCCACCGTTGCTACTTCTTATTCTCCTTATTCTTTCTTCTACCGCTGCTGCTTCTTCCATTATATGGTTTTTTGGGCTACCAATTGGATTTGATTTTAGGTTTGGGTTGATGGGTTTGAGCTGCCATTGGATTTGATGATTTGGGTTTTCTGGTTGATGGGTAGATCTAATTTTGTTAAGATCAAATTTTGTAATGGGTTGTGAGTTGTGGTGATGGTGGAGGCTGCGTTTATGTGAGAGAGATAGTAAAGCAAAGAACAAAACAAAGAGGGAGAGAGATGAAATGAGGAATTGATAAAATATTCCGATACAAAGCTACAGTAGCCATGCATATTTGCACGGTTGTTGTAGCAAAAATGTAAATCAATAGTGTTATGGAAGAACTAATGTGGGAGTTTTTGAACAAAATTGTGTAAATTTCACATCTTTTTTTATTATACACACACTAATATGAGTGCTCTTATAGTTTGGCATTTATGTTCTATAAACTAAAAGTATCTCTGTTTTATTATTTTCTTTTTTTTCTGAAGGTTTCAAGATAAGCAAGATTGCATGTTGTGGAACCGGTCCATATAGAGGAATTTTTAGTTGTGGAGAGAAGAGATCTGTCAAAGAATACAAATTATGTCATAATGTTAGTGAATATGTGTTCTTTGACTCCATTCATCCCTCTGAAAAGGCCAACCAACAATTTGCCGAGCTAATCTGGAATGGAACTCCTAATATCACAGGACCTTACAATCTCAAAGCATTGTTTGAAAACTAATGAATGTAAATTCGATTTTTTTTTTTTTTTTTATAAAAAAAAAAAAGGTGAATCATGTTATATTATCATTAAAATCTAAATCAGAATTGTATTTTTATACCAAAGTAATAAATATATTCAATATTTCAAGTTGTATGATCATACTCCACTTACAAGTTTCAGGATAGTCTTTTTGGATTCTAGGAATATTCCACTTAGGATTTAAAAATATTCCCATATTTTGTTGTAAATAACTCAAAGGAATCCTTATACTTAAGGGCATAGAGATTCTCACTAAACCTTATTTTTAGGTTATGTGGATATCCTTCTCAAAATGTGGGTATCCATATTCCCATTACTCGGTAATTCTGTTTTCTTTAAGTGGACTTGCTGAGCTAATATGTGTATCAATAATTTGCTAAGCTATTATGGAGTGGAACTCCTGATATCATGAAACAAAAGATTGAACATTCTTATCCTTTTTAGCATTTACCTTTTATTTTGATTCATTCTTAGAAGGTTCAATTTTTTTAGAAGTTTTCTCTTGCCTCTATTCCTAGACTTCTTCTTAAATCTCCTAAATTGTTTAGCAAGGAAGGTTATTTGTTGCTCATACGATCATCCCTAGAGGAATCAATATCCTCTTCTTTGACAATTTTTAAGGCCATCGACTTGTTTTACTTGTCTGAGGTTGGTAAGCTCATATGTTTGTAATAATTCCTCAACCTTTATAGAATTTAAGTCCTTACTCACTTCTAGGACAAAATGGGCTTCTGCCCTTTTCCACAAAACTAATTAGTCTTTTGCCCTTCTTCCCAAACTAAATAGGGAAATGCCCCTCTTTTGAAACTCGACTTTTTCAAAATCGAGTTAAACCCTATAGTGACGTTTTTAAGGACCTATAGTGGCATTTCGTAACTTGATATCCATAAAATCGAGTTATAGGCAATTTTATTGCCTATAACTCGATTTTGTGAATATCAAGTTATAAAACGTCATTATAGGTTCTTCAAACGTCACTATAGGTCCTTAAAAACGTCACTATAGGGCTTTAGAATTTTTTTTTTTTTTTAACTCGATTTTGAGAAAGTCGAGTTTCAAAAGAGGGGCATTTCCCTATTTAGTTTGGGAAGAATGGAAAAAGGCTAATTAGTTTTGTGGAAAAGGACAAAAGCCCATTTTGTCCCTCACTTCTATGGTCATTACTTGAGGACTAAACCTCTTGTTTAAGGATCTCATAATCTTACCTGCAATCTTAGGTTCAACGATTTTATCTCCTAAGTTGAAACTTGAATTCTCAATATCATTTAGTTTGCATAGAATTCGTTGAAAGTTTCATCCTTGTCCATTCTAAGCTCTTCAAACCTAGAATTCTCAATGACATCTGATGTTTTGAGTTTTTGACTGTTTTAGCACCTTCATGTGTTGTATCTAGTATGTTCCAAGCTTTATTCGCCCTCTCTACACTAGAGGTTCTCCTAATCTCTTCTTGAGAGATAGCAATGAATATTGTATTAAGACCTTTGCTATTTATGTTAGTTGCAATTAGTTACTCAGTGGACCACTGATCACTAGGAGTAGTACCAGTTTAGCCTTTGTTGACAAAGAGCCAAAATTTATCATCAATGGATTTGAGGAAAGCTCTCATGCACATTGTTCAGTAGGCATTATTGCAGCCATTGAAGAGCAACAAGATTGTCAAGTAGTGGCAGCTCCAGGATTTTTTTCTAAGGGGATCAATAAGAAGATAAATCTTAGATAGAAAATGAATATCGTGGTCTACAATATTTCTTTATTACAAATTTCTCCATATTACTAGCAAGAAAATAAATATAAAACTATTAGTTCATTTGGCATATTAGCTTCATAATATAATGAACATAGTAATTATTATTGCTTAGATGAAATCTTGAAAATCATCCATAGTTTTCAAATACAATAAAATTTTTAATCATTATTGCTAATGAACGTTAATTATCATTGCTCAAAACACTTCTATCTATTAGTTTGTTTTAACTCTTTACAATTCTTGTATTTAACAATTCAACTCAATTTTGACAACTATTGTTCTTTGTAACTGTATTGTGTGTTTGGGTCTTGATTATATGCCAACTTATTACTTCAACTTTTTTTCCTACTATTTGCAAGTCTCGTGTGATTTCCTACTTATTTTATACTTTAAGCAAAAAATTAGATAAACTGTTCCCAAATAGATGCTAAGAAAATTTTTGTTGTGTTAACATTTGCTCTTATCTTCATTCAATCACTCTTGGCCTGTTCCACGCCCCTAATCCCTACTCAACAAATAAAAAAAAAAAAAAAAAAAAAAAAAAGCACTTCAAATTCAGTAACTAATTTTTATTTTCAAGGTTTTAGATTAAATTAGCTTGTTGTTGGACTTTTTTTTATTATTTAAAAATGCCAAAATATTAGTAAGAGGATTATATTTAAGGTTATTTTAGTTGTGATTAAAAAAATTTAGGGTCCAAGTGTTCCAATTTTTATTTTAGAGGGTCAAAAAAAAAATATTTTATATTCTATATTTTGTATATTCTTTCTTGCCAAGTCAGGGGGTTCATTTGAACCCCCTGGAACATGGCTAGCGCCGCCCATGTTGTCAAGGAAAGATTAATGGAGTCAAAGGTCACACACTCAAGAAATAAATCTTAAACTAAGTTAACCTTGTTTTGATACCAATTACAAAGTACCTTTAGACCCCTTTGGTTGATATTAGAGTGGAATTAATAGTAAATAAGACCGAATGCAATGAACGCGACCAAAATGGATAGAATGGACCAAATAGAACCAAAGTGGACTGAATAGGACCAACTTAGACTGAATAGACTGAAGTTGATAGAATGGACTGAATATGACCAAAGTGGACCAAAGTACACAACTGAAATATAAGAGAAACACATTTGTAGTGGTAAAATTCGGTTTAAAAATCAAATGAACAAAATAATGATGTTGTGAAGCCTTCAAAGTGGGGTAGCAAATATAGATATAGAATATATATGATATTAAGTTATGTTTATTAATTCTTATTTAAACATGCAATTCATGCATTCAAAATAATATAAGACATTCAATGTTTGGCACCTTGTTGTCAAACTGAATTTCGATGTATTTGGTATCATAAAAAGGGTGCACACAGTTGTTATTGTAGTTGAATTTCTGGTTTGATTGCATGTTCTCTAAGCATATTTAGCATGCAAAGACTGGATGACTTTCCTATACTTGGTCATGGTGTGTTTTTTCTTCTGTATGTCTTGTTGATGTTTCCACAAAGGGTTTCCCATGGCATGAAAGTTGAAACTATAACTTCAACTTCAATGTTGTTTAATTTTTCTATGAGAGTCATTGCTTCTTATATAGATGTATGGGTTGAGCTTAGTCTAGTTATTTTAATTGTATTTGATTTTTAGGAGAGTAAGTCGGTCACACATCCTTTATTGTGAAGGAATTTGTGTTGCATACAAACATGCTTTGGAAGAATGTCAAAGACTTGCACGCCACTCTAAGAAAAACAATTCCTAATGTGAGTCTAAATACAAGCTACGTATTGGATATTAAAAAGAATGGTTGAAATTTGATTAGTTTTTGTCAAATAAATAAGGAATTGAAAAAAATAAAAAATACTTGTCAAATAAATATAAAATTAAAAATTATATTAAAAATTGTGAGGCTACCAAAATTTATGTGGTATAATATGGAAGAGCCAAAAATAAAAAATAAAAAATAAAACGTCTTCAGTTATTATATATTATATATAGATATAGATTTTATAAAAAATATATAGATATAGATTATGTTGAATCTTTTTCTCCAAAAAAAAAAAAAATTATGTTCAATCTTTGGAAGCAGGTGCTCATTATATAAATAGGAGTTGGAAGAAATGAATCCACTATGATGCCATAGGGAGTTATCAAGTCAGTATCCAACTTAACTAAATACTCTCTACAACTATAAGTGTTTGTGGGGCGTGGGAGGCAAGAATTGAGGTTCAAGTCTCCAGACGGGAGCTTTACACACATATACACTTTGATATCTTAGATAAAATAAAAACTAAACACGTTAAAGAATTGGATTCCCCTGTCTCAATCAACTGAGTGTTAATTGAGATTGTGTCAATACACTTGCTTCAATTGATCAAAGGGCAATCAAAATTACAGAATCTACTTTTTTTTAAGCGAGATTTTGGACAGTTGATATTGATCTTATGATTAAACAATACAACTCAAGTAAGATTACAAGTCATGGAATTTTTCAACCTCTAAAACCTGACCATTATATATTTTTTTTTATTAAGTTCAAATTATGTTATTATAAAATGTATAGAATCGAGATTTTAACGATAATATATACAAATGTGATCATAGAATTAGATTCTTTCATAAAAATAAAAAATGAAAGAGAATACATCATGAGTTATAGGCTAGTATATACATAATGTCCATGGTAACCACCTGCTTCCAAAGATTCAACATAATATAATCTATCATCCAAGGTTAGAAAATGAAAATCGGCAGCTCAAAGCAAAGTGTATAAAATTCCAAAGATTATATATTAATTTGATAGTTTGAATATGTTTGATTATTGTGGGTTCTATATTGGCGTGTGTCAACTAGATCTAGTCATTTATTTTATATTGAATTTTGTTTAGCTATAAACAGGTTGGGAAAACAAAATGCAGGGAAAATATTTTTACTTTATATTTTCTTTTTTAAAAAGGACCTATAACAGCAATTTTTTTAATAGTAATAAAAAAATTGTCAAACCCATGGGTTCAACCCAACCCATGTGGGTTGGGTTGGGTTGGACTTATGTAATGGCTTAGGTTGGGTTGAATTTTCTTTAACTCACCATGGTGGGTTGCTGGGTCAAAAAATCCCCTTAACCCAACCCAACCCGACCCATGCACACTCCTACTTTTCATTACAAATTCCAGTACTTCAAAGCTACCCTCAAGAAGAATACGTAGATATGGTGATTGGCAACTTGACAAGTGTGATCAAAGTAATAAAAATTTAAATTGAATATTCAAAATGAATTGCTATTCTACTTAATTCTTTTTGTTTATCCTTTTGTAAAGTTTGTTTTACTTTATAATCATATCTTGATGTGCTAGGAAATATATAAAAAAGGAGGAAGAAAATTTGTGATTCCGAACTTGGGGCCATTTGGTTGCTTGCCATTCGCAAGAGCACTAAATATGGCCTTGGGAAACACAGGTGCATGCTTGCAGGAAGTTAATCCGATAGTAAAACTGCACAATGAAGCACTTTCTAAAGTCCTACAAGAGCT
This sequence comes from Quercus lobata, assembly GCF_001633185.2. Classification (NCBI taxonomy): domain Eukaryota; kingdom Viridiplantae; phylum Streptophyta; class Magnoliopsida; order Fagales; family Fagaceae; genus Quercus; species Quercus lobata. The sequence goes on from NC_044908.1 coordinate 1,711,569, forward strand.
AGAGGGTGAACTCAATGGATTCAAATATTCCATAGTCAATTCCTACACTTATCTAAGTGAAATTATAAATAGCCCTTCAAAATATGGTATGTCATGGCAATTTTCATGGTGTATACTATATTCTATTATTGTAATTATTTGGTATCTTATTTTTATCACAAACTAATAGCATTTTTTTTTTGTTATATTGCATAGGTTTCAAGGAAAGTAGGATTGCATGTTGTGGAACTGGTCCATATAGAGGAATGTTTAGTTGCGGAGGAAAGAGATCTATCAAAGAATATAAATTATGTGAAAACGTTAGTGAATATGTGTTCTTTGACTCTATTCATCCATCTGAAAAGGCCTCCCAACAATTTGTTGAGCTAAGTGGAATGGAACTCCCAATATCACAGGACCTTACAATCTTAAAGAATTTTTTGAAAATAAGTGAATGTAGATTTGCATAAAAATGTGAATGTGAATCATGGTCTGTTATTATTAAAATCTAAATAAAAATGTTATTTTCATACCAAAATTAATAAATATATTTAGTATTTAAAGTGGTTTGATCATACTCTCATCACTTACTAGTCATTTGGTCCCAAATACTCTTTTCGGATCCCTAGAATTCATTATGATTTTGAACATTCTTATATTTGGTTGCAAATAACTCAAAGGAGTCCATATACCTTTAGGAATCTAAATTCCGACTACACCTTACTTTTGAGGGAATGTGGATTTCCTTCTCAAAAGGTGGGTATCCATATTCCAATACTTGGGAAAGTTTTATTTTCTTTATGTGATAGTAATACCCCCAATTTAGTGTTTAAAGCTATGTATTCAACTTGTATATAACTAAATCAGATCAATATAAAGTAGATATCTAAAGAACACAAGAATTCATAAATCTAAAGTTACGATGCAAGAAAAAAAATCCACCAAAAATGAAAAAAAAAAATTGAGAGAAAGAGAGAGAAATAACCTTTGTGTGTGTGTGTGTGTGTGTGTGTGAAAACTATGCATAGAATAAGAGAGGGAATTGGAAAATTATAATAAAAGGATGGGAATAAGAAGAACCAAAAATAAAGGAAAATAAGATAATAGAAGAAGATTGAGATTAAGGTAGTTAGTAGTGGGAGATGAAAATGTAAAAGGGATGGGGAAGGGTTGGAGAAAGTGTAACAATAAATTAATAAGAAGGAAAACAAAAAAGTTAAATATATTTAGTTATTCCATTACAGCACATTTTATTCTCACAATGTTGGAATGAAAGCAGGGCCATCATCTTGTATTGGCTTACAGTCCACTCTTGTGCTACACATGTAGTCTATGTTTGCTTGGAGCACCTCGCCGCTCGCATCTAATTTGGCACACACCCTGTAGATGTAGCATTTCTGTCCACAATACAAGGTGGAGGAGGGGGACACAATGCCTGTACACAACAACCAATTGACGATCATGATTCAATTACTATATTTAGTTCAAAGATGAAGATGTAATAGCATTAAATTATGATAGCATCATGTATACTGTGTACTATATGGAAAATTCTTAGATACTCTTAAAGTATAAAAAAATTTTGCTCCCTCCTTTCACATTCATAGGACCTTGTCATGAATTTAATGAGTGGGCCTATCATGAATGTGAGAGGAGGGAGTATTATTTTCCGTGCTCCGAGAGTACCTAAGAATTATTCGTACTATACAATTTGATTATTCTAGGAGTTGTCGAAAACCTTTTTCTGTGACCAAAATACCCCTTCAAAAATATCACATTTTAGCGTGGTAAAGATTAAAAATATGCAACAATTTACTGCTATTTTGGTCAATAGCTGGAATGTAAAGCTGAGTACATCATGTTTTCCGCAAAAGATGTCTTTGCATTTATGTAAAAGCCAACAAGAGTCGTCAAAGCTAAGAATGATAATTTTTTTTTTTTTTACTCAAAAAAATAATAATAATAAGTTTTTTTAAATGCATGTTTAATTTATATCAACTCATAAGTTCAATTTTTAACTTTTTAATTTATATATATAACTTTTTTTTTAAAAAATTACTTTAACATACTTTTAGTAAAAAAAACTTTCAGCAAAAAATTAGATAAGTTGTTTCCAAGCGACACAAAGTGAGTTTGGCCATATGGCACAATGTGATTAGCTTAAAGTTAGCTTTATCAAATGAAAATAAAAATAAAAAATAAAAAATAAAAAATAAAAAAAGAGTTTACTATGCCGTCTTTATAGACAAAATGGCTAGTATTCGATAAACATGCCCATACTGTTCAAAATATCAAAATTGCTCTCCTTTGATGCTTTACAAAACTAGAAGTGGTAATTCGTGTGATGAGTCGAGTTTGTGTCGTGTTAAGTTATGAGTATTTGGCTGTATGGGTTGACCTGAACCCAATCTGTTTAGTAAACGTGTCAGGAATCCTCAACCCAAATACAACTTATTTATTAAATAGATCCACCCAACCTGACATGTTTCACTCGTTTAATTAACAAGTCATGTAAAAGTCAATACAAATAACCCGTTTAATAATCTATTTGAATAATAAATCATACCTAACCAATATAATTTTTATCAATTCTCATATATCTAAAATTAAAATACAATTACAACTATAAATATAATAATAAACATATATATAAAAAAAAAAACCATAAATTAAGCGATAATATCAAAGTAACTAATAACTTTATAAGCTAAATGGATCAGACGAGTTCGTATGTTGAACACAAACACGACCTGCTTATTAAACGGGTTACTCGTGTCAAGTTGAATATGACTCGAACTTGTTTAGCCTTAACCTATAACTTGTTTATACTTTATAAACAGGTTAGTCGTGTCGGATTCATGGGTCGTGTCAAATTTTCTCTCCTCTATATGAAACTGGCTCATTAACTTACCGGAAATGATAAAAGGCAAGCTTTTAAAGAAATTTAAAGTGCAATAACAATGGAATTAGAAAAAGGATTTTACTAACCTATGCACTTAGGACATATAGAAAAATTATTGAATACTCCAGAAGTACCATAAATATGTATTCTCCTCTCTCACATGAATTGTGAGTTCCACCATAAATTTAATTAGTGAGACTCACAGTTATGTGAGAGGAAGAAGTACGCATTTATGATACTCCGGGAATATCCAATACTTACTCAGGGCATGTATTAGGGAAATATTTAAAGAAACTTTTTTATAAAAAAATGAAAAAGTTATTAACTTTGTGACAATTTTTTCAAATCTTCATAAAACAGTTTCTAAAAATGAATAGTTAACGCATGCCTTTCTTCAAAATATACTAATGAATCGCAAAATTTCCGAAGAATATTAATTATTTAATAATTAAAAAAATTACCAGCTTATTTTGTAAAATGCCCGCATTGTAAATCGGAGTCAAATCCGAGTTGAACAGCCCAAAATTCTGCTTCGAGGTGTTTGGTTTAAGGTTCTCATTAAACAAACCGTAAATGTAAGTCGGAAAGGTCCTGTTCGGCATCAACGGAGTTCCTTGCCCCGAATTCACGTGTTTCACGAGATTCACAATATTCGACAACGCGTAGTTCTTGTTCGCATCGGTTGGTTCCAGTCACCCTTGGAGGGCCACCCAGTTTCAGCAACGACGATGTCCACGTCGCCGTATCCGATCTCTTCCATCGCCGAGTGAACATCGTCGAGCTGCACATCAAACATGTTGGTGTAGGTCAAGCCCGTGACTTCGTCCAGAACGCCGTCATTTGCTTTGAACAACGCGGTCCAGAGTTTTATCTGTGTATTCGAAGAACGGGTACGAGTTGATCATGAAGGGTGATAATAATTTTAAAAGGGTTATAATTATTATTTCTTAATATATTTTTAAATGGACAAATTTTTTATATACGCTAAACAATTATAAAAATAAAAATAAAATCATAAAAAATAACTCAGGTTGAAAGGTCTATGCATGGCAAAAGCTTCTTTGATTTGAAGGTGACTTATGTTTAAGGGTCTGTTTGGATGCAACTGAAAACTGAAAACTAAAAAAAATTGTAGCAAAATAATTTTTAAATGTGTGAATAATACCGTAAGACTCATTTTTAATAAAAAAAAAATTGCTAAAAAGTGAGGTTTGTGGGTCCCGTGATTGAAAAGTTGATTAAAATGTGCTGGAAAAGTTGCTGAGGTGTGCACTATTCACACCTTTCCAGTCAACAATCATAGCACAGAAAAAGAATAAGAAAAAAAAAAAGGGGTGAAACACGTTTTGCGTCCAGACGTGGATGCAAAACGCAGTACCCAAACGGAGGTTTAATCTTTGGAATTTAGTTCCTCCAAAAGTTTTCAATGTAAGATAATAATAATAATAATATATAGCAAGTTGTTAATAGTAAATAAAAAATAATAATATGGGTCTAAATGAGTACAGATATATGGCAATGGGATGAGGGGGTTGGGTTAGGAGTGCCCTGTATTCTCATTCTCCTCTTCAAGACTAGAAAATACAGGTTGAATGTATTTTTCTATTTCTAATTTGGTGATTTTGACATTAATGAAATAGTGATGAAATAAAAATTAAGTGACAAGTTTGTAGTTGTTCCTATCCAAACCTATCATTCACATCATTTTTCAACTTACAATTAACAATTTACCACTGGAATTTCTATGGAATTATTGTTTTCGCAATGGCATACTGCTTTAAGAAAAATCTTCCTAACGAATAACAATACGGAGGAGCTGAATTCCCAGGATATATATAATAATCTAAGCTTTTATTGGTAAGAAATAAATACTTTTGCAAGAGAATGTATAGATATGCAGTACATGAAGCATCTATATATATCCCAAAACGTTTATTCCTCGACCAAAGAAAACAAGTTATATTAATGATATGTCCCTGTGATAGATTCCCAATAAATATATATATATATATATATATATGTGTGTGTGTGAGAGAGAGAGAGAGAGAGAGAGAGAGATGCCACTCCTAATTTGTAGATAACGGGGGAAAGACAAGTTGGACCATAGTTGTCTCATCAAGATGGGAAAAAAAATTACCATTTAATTACAAATGAGAATTATTCGAAGTTTTAAGACTAATTAAATACATGAAAATAAAACTAGCCTTTATTCATTGTTAATTAAATATAAATAAAGACAATATTATTTAAAAAGTATATTTCAACTTAATTATGTATCAAAATGTAACTTGACATTCGTCTTTTAAATCTCAATAATTAAATATGACTAATTTTGCACTAAACTTTTTTACCAACTTTAGAGTTAGACAATAAATACTTTAAATTCTCTTGTATAAACAAAATTATGTTTTCATATCTTATCTACCACCTAATTTTAAGAACAAAAATCAGTCTTGAGAACAAAAAATTTGATGAACTGATCACTATGATGATAAGGAAAATAAAAGTACCAAATGTGACCTAAGTATTTGAAGGAAAGCAGATCTATTTACCATGTCTCATTGTTTGGTGAGTTTGATTCGGCTTTTTGAAATTGTGATTTTTGAAAAAGTGATGACTTTAAAAAGTGTCAATATGAAGTTATGATTTTTGAAATAGTTGAATACTTGAATGCTTGATAAAAGCTGTCAAAAGGTGTTTTCTGACTGGGAAAAAAAAATATATGTTTGGCACTTTGGCTAGCACTTATCAAAATTTTGGTTTGAAGTGTAAATTACCAAAAAAGGACAAATATACACACACATATATAAAGAGAATTTCATTTATTTTTATGGATTCACCTTCTTTTTTTTTTTTAATGTTTTAATTATTTGTTATTACTATCAATGAATTTTTATCAATAGTAGTTAATTCTTTAATTTTTCATGAGCACAAATTCAAAAATGATGGTGCAAAAATGATAAAATATATACCAATTATGTTCATAGTGCATTTATATTTGATTAGCTTTATTAGTTGATAAAATCTAATAAAATTAGATTTAAAAATAAAATTAAATAATGTTACATATATAATAATTTCACAATAAATTCTAAATAACAAGTTATTATTGGTAAATAAAAAGTAGCGAAGTTCAAAACTTCAAATGATAATCAATAACATTTTGCCATCTAAGATTTGTTATTATGAAAATATTATGGACATATCATTTATGGGGCCCAATAATTCATGGACCAGGCCCATTTGCCCTTAGAGAGTCCAAAGGCCCGAGCCGAGGACAACTATGGTCCAAGCTCTACAATACAGAGCACAAAACAATTTTGGGAGGCAACCGAGGACAGTTCAGTCCTCGGCAGATCCTGAATCCCACCGGAATAAAGGGGTAAAACTGGTATAGGGACGAATTTGTAAGGAGATCCAAAATATCTTGGGGAAGTTATCCTTACTACCCTTCCAGATAAGACCCAACACATGACAGGGCCGTACTCTGCAGCCTTATCAACCATCCCCGACAATTCTGGGATTAGACTGATGGGACAAATATCAATCTTGTAAAGATTGACCCTACACGTGGACGAAGGACAGTTAACGCAGACGAGTATAAAAGAAGAAAGTAAGTAACTCTAAAGGGGATCCCATCCCACCTCCGAAAAAGAAAGATCACATGGGGGAGAACATCTCAACAACACCGGACTTCACTGAAGAAAGTCCGTCGTTGGAGAACCGGGATAAGGCCTCAATGGTCCTCGGATCAACTCCGAGGAGTCCCATCCCATAGGGTGCGACGCCTTAGGGCTTAAATGTTCAAGCCCAACTCCTTTTTTCCATATGAATTCCTCTAAAACCAGGACCGGGCACCGCCCCATGACCAGCGGCTAGCTTTTCAAGCCCACTCTCTACAAATCATATTGTGAGGGATCTTTCATGCGCGAGCCCAACATCCTTATTGGGCCGCCAGAGAATTGTGTCCTTACAATTGACGCCGTCTGTGGGAAGGCTTGCGCGTTGGCACAGGTGGCGGTGGAGTCAGCTCTCTAGCAAGCAGAAATTCCTAGGGCTTCCTCCGACTCCGGCGACATACAGTTGTTGCTCCGGCATAAGCTTCTGCTAGGGGCTACGCCTTGCAGTGCCAAGGGCGCGGGCATCTCTAGGGGCTTCCGGCCTCAAGCCAACTTTCTCCGCCCTGGTATAGGGGCTTATGGTCGAAAAGTAAACCGAATAAAAGAAATACTATGGCACGGAAACCTCAAGATCCATCCGAAGAGAACTCTCCGTTAACAGTAGGGTTGATCCCTAAAACTGCACGGATCCCCCAGTCTACCCTCGGATCCCCAACACCAAAGGGATCGATGCGATATAGTGCAGTATATTACCCAACAACACAATCAAGGTCCCTCGCTACTCGGCCGCCCTCTCGAACGAATTATTTCGAGTTTATCGTTCTTAGACGTTGGTCTAGCCTGTATCGCGCAGCACTCAGCGGTTATCCCGGTTAGTTCCAAGAATTTAAATTATTGAGGCTTACCCTTGTTATACTTGATAATATTTGTGAGTTTAAACTGGTAGGAATATCATTAAGGGCAAGCTTACATTTAATATTCATGCGCAAAGTAGTTGTTGCAGAGAAGAAAAGCATGTATAAAAGAAATAAACTTATCTTTTATTAAGACAAAAGAGCAATACAGTGTACAGTGAAAAGCTAAAACAAGCTTACATTACAACTAACTATGCAAGTGAAAAGAGAAAAAATGCAATAGAATGAAGAAAAGCCGAAGAAAAAAGGCGCAGATGAGAGGTTGGCTGCTGTTCCAAGATGTCGTCTAAGGAAACTATTCCTCGACGCTTCTACATGCCCATAACTCAGGCAGCCAAAGAACCCAACTTGGGGCCTGCACCGGTGAAGAAAAGGTGCAGGGAACCTGACCTCAGGCTAACACCATCTACAGAAAAGGTGCAGGGGGCCGAAAGTTGGGAAGCTCCCTCAAAAATTTGCCTGCTACAAGGCAGACGGCGCTGATGGCGGAAATTCCTTCTTCTGACATACCAAAAATCTGGCATGACCAGAACCTGCTTCGGATTTTGACTAAAAGAGGGAGGAATACCATCTTCCTCCCGTCAAGACGGAGGACTGGCTTGAATCTGTGCCATCCTTGTCCATACCGTATCACCTTGAGGGTTCGGTGCCTCTGAAGTGTGCAGAGACCTTTCATTCCCATCCACGCCTCTAACATCTTGCTTTGAGACAGTGGCACTAGAAAGAGAGATCGTGGGTATGGAAGAAATATGGTTCTGAAGGAAACAGGGGAGTTCATGTGCAAGTGAGGTGATCCCCTATCCTATTTGTACCCAGAAGTGAACTGGTGGTATTTAATTCATGCAAGTTCCCAAGGAACGCTACGGATGAAGCGGGCTTGGCTCAATTTCCAACTTCACCCTCAGCCGTAGGATTTGAAGATCCTCGAGAAGGCGCACCTCGAACACTGGGACACCAAAAAGTACCGCGTGACCCAAGAGTACGGAAATGCCTCTTAATTTGTGGGCCTAGTAAATTCGCGGCCCAGGCCCGTACAGCATAGGGGCCCAGGGACAGAACCAAGGCCTTGCATGGTCCTCGGACTCAAGCCTATGGGGAAACCAAGTACAAAAGAGAAAATCTCATAAGTTTTGGACAGAACCAAGGCCTTGCATGGTCCTCGGACTCAAGCCTATGGGGAAACCAAGTAAAAAAGAGAAAATCTCATAAGTTTTGGACAGAACCAAGGCCTTGCATGGTCCTTGGACTCAAGCCTATGGGGAAACCAAGTACAAAAGAGAAAATCTCATAAGTTTTGAACAGAACCAAGGCCTTGCATGGTCCTCGGACTCAAGCCTATGGGGAAACCAAGTACAAAAAAGAAAATCTTATAAGTTTTGGACAGAACCAAGGCCTTGCATGATCCTTGGACTCAAGCCTATGGGGAAACCAAGTACAAAAAAGAAAATCTCATAAGTGTTGGACAGAACCAAGACCTTGCATGGTCCTCGGACTCAAGCCTATGGGGAAACCAAGTACAAAAATTATTATTATTACAAGTTTTGGACAGAACCAAGGTCTTGTATGGTCCTCGGACTCAAGCCTATGGGGAAACCAAGTACAAAAAATTATTGTTATTACAAGTTTTGGGGCATAACCAAGGTCTTGCATGGTCCTCGGACCCAAGGCAAGGGGGTAAGTATTACTTTTTATTGGCCTGCCTTATTATGCCAAGCACTTCCATTAAAGTTATGGCAACATCTTTTTATTATTAAGTATTTTGGTCTTAGTCGTCATTGATTTAGGTGCTATATTATTGTGCCGAGCGGCGCTTACAAATTTATAAAACAGAGACAAAACATGCAAAATGAAATAGAAACAACTTTTATTAATATGAAAAATCATTACAATGTACAAAAAGGGGCTTCAACAAGCCTACACAAAAGAGGGGCTGCCGAAGCAGTACTAACATCCCCAGTACAGATAAGCAAACGGTCAAGCGCCTTTTAAACTTGTCTTCAAAGTCTCTCCAATCTCTGCCTCATTGTTGCTCATACTAAGAGAAGAACTCGCTTCAAAAAAAAAAAAAGAATGAAGAAGAAGGAAATAGTAAGGAAGAAATCAATGAAGAAGATGGAG
>NC_044908.1:1722101-1820305 GCF_001633185.2 Quercus lobata
TTTCTGTTTAACAATTAAGTATGAATGATAGGATGTTAATTTCCACTAAGTTTGCGATCCAAGGACCTGGCATAACTCAATTTCTGTTTAACAATTAAGTATGAATGATAGGATGTTAATTTCCACTAAGTTTGCGATCCAAGGACCTGGCATAACTCAGTTTCTGTTTAACAATTCAGTATGAATGATAGGATGTTAATTTCTACTAAGTTCGCGATCCAAGGACCTGGCATAACTCAGTTTCTGTTTAACAATTCAGTATGATAGGATGTTAATTTCCACTAAGTTTGCGATCCGAGGGCCCGGCATAACTCAGTTTCTGTTTAACAATTCAGTATGATAGGATGTTAATTTCCACTAAGTTTGCGATCCGAGGACCCGACATAACTCAGTTTCTGTTTAACAATTCAGTATGATATGACTGGATGCGAGACTCATAGAATGCATATTTGACGTAAGTTAAAAGAGAATATTTGAATTAAAACTTCTTTACTAATAATAATACCTTCTGAGATTATTTACATTCCAAGGATGGAGTACAGGTTTTTCGTCTAGATCCTCTAGATAATAAGCCCCTATTCCAGCTACAGAAGTAATTCGATACGGTCCCTCCCAATTGGGTCCCAGTTTTCCCCAGCTTGGATTCTTAGTGGCCCCCAGGACCTTTCTCAGCACCAGGTCGCCTATGGCTAACGGCCTCATCCTCACATTGCTATCGTAGCACTGCTTGAGTTTGTGCTGGTAGTAAGCTAGCCGAACCATCGCGCTTTCCCTCCGTTCTTCAATCAGGTCTAAACTTTTTTCCAACATCGCATCATTATTACTCGAAGAGAATGCACTGGTCTTTAATGTCGGGAATCCAGTTTCCAGCGGAATAACGGCCTCGGCTCCATAGGTCATGGAGAAAGGAGTTTCTCCCGTCGAAAGCCGGGGCGTTGTCCGATACGTCCAAAGCACATGTGGGAGTTCCTCCACCCATCTTCCTTTCGCGTCGTCTAGTCTCTTCTTAAGCCCATGGACAATGACTTTGTTAACAGCTTCAGCCTGCCCATTGCCTTGCGGATAAGCTGGAGTGGAATATCTGTTTCTTATTCCCAGTTCTGAACAGTATTTCCTAAAGGCATTGCTATCGAACTGGAGCCCGTTGTCCGAAACAAGAGCTCGTGGGATTCCAAATCGCGTAACAATGTTCTTCCAGACAAACTTCTTCACATCTACGTCCCGGATGTTCGCCAAGGGTTCAGCCTCAACCCATTTGGTGAAGTAGTCTGTGCCGACCAGCAGGTACTTCTTGTTTCCTATAGCTTTAGGAAAAGGGCCGACAATGTCTAGCCCCCATTGTGCAAAGGGCCAAGGACTTGAGAGAGGGTTAAGAACTCCTCCAGGTTGGTGGATATTCGGAGCATATCTTTGACACTGATCACACTTCTTAACGTACTCCTGCGCTTCTTTCTGCATATTCGGCCACCAATAACCTTGCGTTAGTGCTCGGCATGACAGGGATCTTCCTCCTGTGTGGCTTCCACAAATACCCTCATGCAACTCTTCCAGGATTAATTCTGCTGCCTCGGGAGACACGCAGAGCAAGTATGGCCCAGAGAAGGACCGTCTATATAGCTTTTTATCTTCGGATAACCAGTACCGAGGTGCTCTCCTTCGTATTTTCTCAGCTTCTACCTTATCTTCGGGCAACACATCACTGTCGAGAAATTTTAATATAGGGTCAATCCAGCACGGCGTCAAACTAGCTTGGCGAACTTGGCAAATCTCCTTTTCTGGTGAAGTGGGGGTATGCAAGTTTTCCACGATAATTACCCGTGGGAAATTTCGTGCTGAGGAGGTGGCAAGGGTCGCTAAGGAGTCTGCGTGGGTATTCTCGCCTCGTGGAATATGTAATACGTCGAACGACTCGAACTCTGTTCGCATATGCCTAACCCGGTTCAGATACCCTTGCATTCTCGGGTCTCTGGCCTCCAACTCTCCAGTCACCTGGCCAACGACCAGCTTCGAGTCCGAGAACAGTTTCACTGCCTTTCCACCCATTTTATGGACCATGCTCATTCCCATTATCAGAGCTTCGTACTCTGATTCATTGTTAGTAGCTGAGAACCCCAGCCTTAGCGACTTCTCAATGATGACCTCTTCGGGAGATATCAGGACCAATCCCAGTCCAGCTCCCCGTTGGTTTGCGGCCCCATCCACGTATACCTTCCATACCGGCCCTCCTGGCGCGGATATTATGCCAACCGATTTTTCATCCATGTGATCTTGATTCCTACTAACTTCCTCAGGGCACTCAGCGAATTCCGCTACTAGATCGGCGAGTACTTGACCCTTCACAGAGGTGCGGGGCATGTATTTGATGTCGAAAGCACCCAGAATCGTCCCCCACTTGGCAATTCTGCCGGTATAGTCAGCACTTCTAAGTATGGATTTGAGAGGCAATTGGGTCAAAACAACTACAGTGTGAGCTTGAAAATAGTGTGGAAGTTTACGTGTCGCATGGACGACTGCCAGTATGGCCTTCTCTAACGGCAGATATCTCACCTCCGCTTCATGGAGGGATTTACTTACATAATATACCGGCCTCTGGACGCCATTGTCTTCTCGCATCAAGACGAAACTGACTGCGTGTGGAGCTACCGCCAGATAGGCATACAATATCTCGTCCACTTCAGGGCTAGACATGATCGGCGGTTTGGATAAATAATTTTTCAACTGCTGGAACGCCTCAACACACTCCTCGGTCCATTCGAATCCCTGCCACTTATGTAACAGACGGAAAAAAGGACGACACCTTTCAGCTGACCTGGAAATGAATCGGTTTAACGCAGCGGTCATCCCCGTCAACCTCTGCACTTCCTTTGGATTCCGGGGCGCTTGCAAACTGTTAATAGCCCTAATCTGATCTGGATTAACCTCAATTCCCCTATGGGTCACCATGTACCCCAAGAATTTTCCTGAACCTACGCCAAAGGAGCACTTCGAAGCATTCAGGCGCAACCTGTGTTCTCTCAGTATCCCGAAGATGCTAGTGAGGTCCTCCACATGTTCAGTGACTACCTTGCTTTTCACTACCATGTCATCAATATAAACTTCAATACTTCTGCCCAGCTGTGGCTCGAACATTTTCGTCATCATGCGTTGGTAGGTAGATCCAGCATTTTTCAGACCAAAAGGCATCACCTTGTAATGGTAGTTCCCAACCGGGGTCACGAAAGCGGTCTTTTCTTGATCATCGGTGGCTAACGGTATTTGGTGATACCCTTGAAAGGCATCCAAGAAGCTCATCCTAGGGTGGCCCACGGTCGCATCCACTAGCTGGTCAATCTTCGGCATAGGAAATGGGTCCTTGGGGCATGCCTTATTAAGATCCTTGAAATCCACGCACACTCGCCACTTCCCCGTCTTCTTCTTCACTACCACCGTGTTGGCCAGCCATTGGGGGTAAAAGACTTCTTTGATAGCCCCAGCCTGTTTGAGCTTGGCAACTTCACTTCGGACTGCCTCGGCATGCTCTTTCGATGGTCGCCGAGGAATTTGCCTTCTGGGGGGAACGGCAGGGTTTACATTGAGTTGGTGACAAATAAAATTTGGGTCTACTCCTGGAGCCTCATACGGGTCCCATGCAAAGACGTCCACATTAGTTCGGAGGAACTCCAGCAAACTCGCTTTCTCTTCCAGAGGCAACTTGGCCCCAACCCGGAAGAATTTCTCTGGATCATCAGCAACGGTCACCTTCTCCAGATCTTCACACTCTACCCCATTGGTTGGTACGTCTAAACCTGATGCTGGGATCTTTAATTGCTATGACTCATTATCGGCTGTAGCCGAGGTTTCTGCCTCAGGCCGATGCAGTATAGCCGCTACCTGGCATTGCCGAGCAGCCGCTTGGTTCCCTACTATCTCCAGCACTTGGTCTCCGGACGGGTACTTCACCTTCTGATGCAGGGTAGATGAAACCGCTTTAAGTGTGTGAAGCCAGGGTCTGCCCAGGATAGCCGTATACGGAGAAAAAACATCTACGACAATAAAATCCACCTCCACCACCTCCGTGCCTGACTGCACGGGCAGCCTGATTAGCCCCATGGGAATGACTAACCTTCCCTCAAAACTGACCAGAGGGGAATTATAGGTTGTCAAGTCCTGCTGCTTCAAACCTAGCCCCTTGTACAAATCCGGATACATCACATCCGCTGCACTTCCCTGATCAACCATCACCCTTCGGACATCGTACCCACTGATCCTCAGCGTTACCACCAAGGCATCCTCATGGGGTTGTATGGTTCCCTCCAAATCTTCATCTGAAAAACCCAAAACCAAGGAGACACGCTTCTTGGCTCTCTTCCATGCTTGAGAACGATCCTCAGCCGGGGATCGGGACACCGACAACACTCTGGTGGGGCAAGATCCAGTCCTCCCTGGGGCCGCAAAGATGACGTTGATTGTACCCCGAGGGAGCCTTGATGAAGCATCCCCACTCACCTCGGAACCTGCTTGGCTCGCCCTTCCACTGGAGTGATGTAAGAGCTGCCTTAATTTTCCTTTCCGGACCAACTACTCCAAATGGTCCCATAAATTTCTGCAGTTGTCTGTCGTGTGTCCATGGTCCTGATGGTAATGGCAATACAAACTCGAGTTGCGTTTTGTAGGCTCTCCTGCCATCCTGTTAGGCCATTTGAAAAATGGCTCGTCCTTTATTTTCTCCAAAACCTGCCGAACAGGCTCCCGAAATACCGCATTAACGACCTGGGCGTCTGCCGAGGCCGATTGGCCAACAAAGTCCCGCCTTGGTCGGTTGTTATTATAATGATCCGACCTGAAATCCCTCCTCTCCTGAGGGATCATCTTGGCCTTTCCTTTCCCCTGAAGCTGATCCTCCTCTATCCTTTTGTACTTCTCTATTCTGTCCATCAGTTGGCGCACACTGGTAACAGGTTTACCCGTCAAGGATTTCCTCAAGTCTTGATCAGCTGGGAGACCAGCTTTGAAAGTAGTTATGGCCACAGCGTCATTCTTCCCTCCTATTTCGTTGAACATCTTCCAGTACCTATCCGAATAACTCTTGAGAGTCTCGCCCTCTCGCATAGACAAGGTCAACAAGGACCCCAGCGGCAAAGGAGTCCTGCTGCATGTAATAAAACGAGCACCAAAAGCCTGGGTCAGTGCTTTGAAAGATCCAATAGAGTTGGCCCTTAAGCCATTGAACCACCTCATCGCCGTCGGACCCAAGCTCGACGGAAAAATCTTGCACATCAGGGCATCATCCCTGGAATGAATAGCCATCTTCTGGCTGTAATAGCTTACATGTTCCACCGAATCCGAATGGCCATCATACAGAGAGAACGTAGGTTGATTGAACCGCCGAGGATGGGTAGCATCATCTATGCTTCTTGTAAAGGGTGACCTGGAAATTTGACTCAAGGCTTTGTTCATGGCATCGTTTCCCACACCCCTACTAGTTGGACTTTTACGCCTACGCCTATGGCGACGCTCCTCTTCGTAGGAGAAAGTCTCACTCTGCGGAGTTCTCGATCTCCGCCTGTAACTAGTTCCATCCGACTCCCCAGATGATAGTTCGGAGCGAGGTGGGGAACGCTCCCGTCGTGCATGACGTAACTCTTTCTTCAAGTCTGCAATTTCACGTTGCAAATCCCCATCATGCTTCACATGGGAAACGTGACTCTTCCCGCGTGTACGGGTTCTCGTGGTGTGAGTAGTATGTATGCTCCCCTCTTGGACTTCCCTCCGTTCGGGACTTTTTCGAGGACCATCATGCTGAGAGCCCCTTGACTCCGCCTGATGCGGGCTAATATCCCCCTGATGCAGCCCCGCTGCGGGGTGAGGCAGTTCCACTCCTTCCATCGAAAACGTTGTATCGGAGGTTGTACAAGCTAACACAAGCTCTTCCCACAGACGGCGCCAATTGTAAGGACACGATTTGGTGACGAACCTAAACAGTATTGGGTTCGTACGTAAAAGGCCCAGACAATATAATTTGTAGAGCGTGGGTGTAAAGAGCTAGGTTAACTGTGGTATCTACCTCCAAGATTTTCTCTCAAGCCCATACAAGGTTTTCCTTCTTTTTCGTTGGTATAATCAGCGTTTTTTCTTAAGTCCCTAGTGTTACTCTCTCTCTCCTCCTTCTTACTTCTTTCTCTTCAGTTTTATGTGTGTTCTTCTTTTTTCCCGATCCCCTTCTTCATGTTCTTCGTTTAGTTTATATACTCCCCTTCGCGATCCATCCTCGCCGAACACGTGTAGATTGTGTCCGGGGGATTTCTTTCTGTCCCATCTGGCACCTCCTAGAACTTCCTATGGGCAGCTGTAAGGCTGCTTCCCTACTGCTCAGGTATCACCTCCACATTAATGCGGCCAGAGAGTTGGTTGAGAGGTCATTAATGCGGAGGCAGCTATAGTTTCAGATATTTGTTTGTCTTATCTCTTTCATCTTTAGTCGGCTACTCTACCCTTTGAGATGACCTAATTCTGAGATCTGATCGCGGTGAGACCACGTCCTGATCGTCCTCGGACCCATACTGCCGAGGAGCATGACGTCCTCGGACGGGTATACGGCCCCGGATGGGCCACTGGCCCAACAATCCTCAACCAATTCTGAATCCTATGGGCCTATCAACCGAATGATCCCCACACTACGAATAAGAAGAAAACTCTAAAAATAAACAAGACAATCTCAACCAATCATGTACAGAAATTTACAATGAATCACACATCAGAGAAAGTAAAGAATATAATAAAAAAGAGTACAGCATTCTCAACCATACAGGAATCGATCATGCATTTAACATATACATTGCAAATGCACACATGCTAAATAAAAATGCAAGCACAAGTATATTCCCTGCCAATTTATACATTGTCGACAATCCACCAGTCAATAACAGAGGATGTCAATAGTCTCTTTGTATAAAGCAATAGAGCTTATCCATCACTAAGAAACTTAAAACAGATTCAATCACTTACCTAGAATTCGCTAATCTCAACTCTATAGTCCACAAACTTCACTCCCAGTCCCCCCACAAACCAGAAAGTTTTACAAAGCTATCTGGACAGAATTTTCCACCAAAATTTTGGGGGGAAAACCACCAATCCACTATTTGACAATTCAAATGATTTTCCATTTGTACTTTTAATTACATGGCTTATTTAAGAGTCATAAGACTTTATTTAGATAACTTCATAGGTCATTGAAATATCCCATAATGAGTTTAAAGAGTAGTCAACGATGCCTTTCTGTGCCTTCTCTGGCGAAAGGATATCAAAGTTTACAACTTAATAAGTATTGCCACTTAGCAAAAGATTCCATGAGATGGAAACCAATTTATAGGTCCCATTCAACTATTCTTATAGAAAAAAATAAATAGGAATACACATAAACAAACAGACTGATAAATAAAAGTCAGTTAACCCGCTACCCGTTTTTATTTTCATCACCAGACACCAGTTTTATTTTCATCATCAAACAGGAGAATTCAGAAATCCAAATCAGGTGTTCTCTCAGACTTCAGAAATCCAAATTAAAGTTCTTATTTCAATTTAAATTCAACCTACAAACACCTGATTGATTATTTGCTTTGAACAAGACAGCAAAAATAAACACTAAAAAAAATAGCCAATAATTAATATGTAGTCTAAAATTTACATGGTTGCAATACTGTAATTCTGTTTATCTAAAAAAAAGACATGCAGATGAAGTCTATCATGATCGGTGATGGAACTCGAAGAAATCAAACCCTGATTGCTAATTATAAACTCAATGGCAACTTAGTAACATATATACGGAGACAAAAAACTTCTTATCTTGAAACTTATATTAACCTTGGAATGCCCTAGTACAGTAGTCACCTATTGGGCAATTTAAAAAAAAAATGAAGCATGTCAGACTGGAAAGGGAAACCAAGCAAAACTTGCAAAAAATAAAGCTTAAAGATCTTTCCAAACATTAAAATCAGTAGATGAGTTGCTATAATTTACAATACTGTCTTGGCACCCTATAAAGTATGAACTTCGTATTGGATCCACGTTTACTAAAGCATGGGCAGTTCCGCTTGGGCTAGCTGCAACAGCAACCTCGTCTGCATCAATTATCACTTCAGCATAACCTTTACCAACTACTTGGCTGTTCTCCAACTGCAAATAATTCACAAATGAAAATTAAATAATTAAATTTTTTTTTTTTTAAAAAGTCAAAGGTGTTGAAGATAGAAGCAATTTGAAGAAGCTTTAAGTTCAGGGATCATCAAAACGACAGCACAGGACAAACAAAACGGTGAAGCTAGATTAATGTTGTGAAACGCATCATTTCATTTAACGCAACACACCATTTAGAATAACGCAGAACCAAAGTACAGGACGCGCTGTAAAACGATGTCGTTCACTCTGTTTTAAGTCTCAGTTAGTTTTGGGCAAAAGTTTGTTATTTAGTTTCCGTGATTTACAGGCTTGATCCCCATAGTTTGGATCTAATTATTGATCACTGATCAGTTAAGAGTGGTAGAGTGAGTGTATAAATAGTTAGTAGTTGATCATTTGTACAATTAAGCAAGATATTTTTTCTCATTCATAGAAATTCTCTGTTTCTCACTCTTTCTCTCTCATTATCTTCACTGATCTTTCTCCTTATTTTTTCTCTGCTTTAATCTTGCTTCTGTCTGAGATTCATAACATCAATAATTTCTTCAAAAGGAATATGAAAACATCATATCAGACTCATCAAATGATGTTACATTCAGATAACGTATAACACCCTCATTGTGATACATAAAAACCTAAGCAGTCTTTCGCCAATCACTAGTGAAATATCACAGAATGGATCCCATATTCCAGTACAGTGATTTAAATAACTTATCTGTCACTCTGTTTCTTTTTAATATAAAATGTTTCCTAGAGAAGTAGGCATAATACAATAGCAATTCCAATTGGTAATAGCATAATGATACACGTACACAACAGGTAAAAGAGAACAATTTTAAAAAAGGGTAGACACAACTTCCACTGGAGTCAACTAGTATGTTTTGTCTCACCACTAGAACTTTTTGATTTTTGGTAATTACATAACTCAGAACTCATTAGACAAGTTTCCATCCACAAGAAACAGAAGTTAGGTTAGCATCTTAATATGCCAAACAGTAACATTTGATTAAAAAATAGAACGAGAAATACTTAACTTCTCACTCTTCCATTATGTGCCATTCATGGCTCCTGCAAACCTTTTCTGCCAATTTGATTTTCTTTTTTTTTCCCCATTAATGCACTAAGTATTGAATTAAATTTCTTGACATGATAAATAACACATCCAAACAATTAGTATGGCCTACATCCACAGAATCAAGCTGTTATGATATTTTCAATTCTTTAAAAGCAACAGCTTACCCTATATTTTGTTTTAGCACCCCAAATGACAAGTGTCTCATTACAAGTATGATGTCTGTGATTTCCCCTTAAAGCACCAGGTCGAATTTCCCCAAAATGAAGTGAAGCACAAGTCACAACTCCATCCAGGGGCGTAGCCAGGAATTTTTACATGGGGGGGCTGATTCGAACCATGAAAGTTGAAATCGACGACAATGAGTATCATTGTTGTATGGATAGTCTATATTTTTAGGTTGATATGGACCTTCTTTAAGATAAACTCGTTGGATTTCATCTTGTTTGTTGATAGGGAATTCACATATTTGTTTACGTGATTCTGGATCACGATCTATCTCTTCAGATTGAATTCTTGAACATTTGGAGGGGTCAGGGTGTTCATCAGGCATCGAAATATCAACATTTGTTTCTACAGTCACAGGTGTCCTAATTTCTGAATTGCTAACATCTTTTTTCTTAAAGAATGCATCAATTTTTTTTTTTCATTTGCTCATAATTCTTTTAGCTTTAAAAATATGACTCAAAAATTAACCTGAAAAGAAGTTTAAAAAATAAAATTTTAATTAGAAATTTTTACTTAGTTATATCGATGCTATTCATACTCAAGAAAAAACAAAATTTCCACTATAATTTAAACATACACCCATTTTTAATACGACTTTAATTAATAATAACCCCTCAAATAAAAACAAAAATTAAACACACAAGTATTGGTACACAAAACCAAACAATTTAACAACACCCACGACCACGTCCACAGCCACATGATATCTAACTAATAAAAAATAAGTAATAAATCAAAACAATTTTACCTTAGAAACTTTGTCTTCACAAAGTGCAAAGATGGGTCACCCGTGTGGCAATGCCTACTGCCTTCGCCTGACTGCCTCCAACTTTAGATCTTCCCTTCAAGACCCATCACAAACAATCTCCCCATGCCTTTAATCATGTATTTCTCTAAAAATCTATGAAAATATAAAGAGCATGTGAATATTTAGGTGTAGATAGTTGAGAAAATTAAAAAAAGACACTAAAAAGAGATGAATGTCTAATGCTTAAGAAAGAGAAGAAAACTCACAAGTCACTAAGTTCCACAACTAAAGCAGATGAAGAAAGAAAAAATTGGTCAAGAACTTTTTTTTTTTTTTTTTCAGACTGTGAGTACAAAGGACTGGAGTTTTAGGGGCTGGTAGGTGGGCAACGGTACTGGTGCAAATGAAAGTGTATCAAAGAAGACAAAACAAAAGAATCAGAAGTAAAGAAAGGGATTCTATGGGTCAGTGGGTGGATTTTTTGAGGTGAAGAGAAAGTAAAGTTTTGTTTTTAGTGTTTGGACTTGAGCAGGCCAGCTTGTTTTATTTGGAGTACATAAGGTGATAAGGCCTAAAACTAAAGTTGGACTTAGGAGAATATTTGAGCTAGGCTTGGGAGAATAGTTGAGAATTGGGCATGGGGGCCAGCTGTCCAATATTGGGGGGCCCAATTTTTTTTTCTACCTACTCTAATGGAATTTTTTTTTTTTTGCAGGGGCCGGGGCCCCCCAAAGCCACTATATGGCTCCGCCCCTGGCTCCACCTGTAAACAAACATACTCCTTCGTCAAACTCTACAACATCAAATTAAATAACAACAAAGAAACAAGAGAAGAACCATGATGATGATCCTATGTTCTTTTTTCCCTGCACCAATAGTTAGTCACAGACTTAGCATCATCCTCATTGTCATTGTGATTCAAAGTCCGCTGGGCAGGAGCTAAAGTTGGAGGTGAAAAGCGGGAATTGCTGTGCTGAAGTTTGAGAGAAAGCCATGTGAGGAAGAGGAAGACTGAAAGAAGAAAAGGGAAAGCATGAGGCTTCTAGTTCTTGAGGAAGTGAATGATGCGATGCGAGATGAGGTTGAGTTTGCATGTGTTGATGTTTGGTTCGCAAATATCGAGCTCTGATTATTGTTTGTGTTTGTTAATGAGTTTCTTCTAGGGTTTGCCATCATCACCTCTCCACTCTCTCCTCTCCTCTCTTCTTCACATTCTCATTTACGACAGTATCGTTCTCTCTCTCTCTCTCTCTCTCTCTCTCTCTCTCTCTTTGGGTTTTTTTTACTCCCCCTTTGCGCCTACTATTTATTTTGAGACAACTCTTTGTGCTTTTTTTTTTTTTCTTTTTTTTGAGTTTGATAAAAATATTAAATCAAGCCAAGAAATCCAATTTGGATTTGGTTTGATTTGTTTCCATATTGAGTCATCTTTACGAAGTGAGGGTTTTTTTAATTTTTTTTTTAATAATTTGATAATTGAGAATGGTTGAGTTGAATGAGCTACAAGCCTTTTAATAGTTAAGTGATTATCTTGATAATTCTTAAACTGAAGGGTCCAATTGATTAGAGGGGTAGAAAAGTAGAAGAATAAAAGAGATTTTTTCTCTCATATGTATTTGGTTGATACTAGAAGGATGGGAAAATGAAAAAAAATCTAAGATGAAGTTGGTATAAATTTACAATTATGTCCTTATTAAATAAAACAAAAATGTAATACATTTTTTTAATTAAAAAATTATTTATGGTAACTTCAATTTTTTTGTTATTATTATTATTATTATTATTATTATAAAAACCACATGTCAATAGGATCCAAAATAGATGAAAGTAGAGAATGTAAGAAACGGATAAAATTTGGATGTATGAGATGTGAGCTTGAGTACCTTATTCTTAACACTTATTGACTGAAAATATTGTGAGGCTTTTTGGATTTTGGTAAGTGTTTTTCTTGAATATGTATTTGAAATTTTGAATAGTGTTCTCTAGGTTAGGATCTAAGATGTTCAAGTCTCTTTTCCTTCTCTCTCTGGATTTTTGTGAATATGACAGTTTTGTTTGGATTGAAATTGGCTTGAGAATGTTCTTATGAAGAGGAAGAGTGTTCTTGGGCAAAAGCTTCACCATTTTAACAAATATGTTTTTAGATCTTGATTTTTATGTTTTTGTTATTATTATTATTATTTTTTTTTTTTTGTGTTTTTAATGGTGAAAGTATGGAGGTGGGTTACGGCAAATTAATGGAGCTAACCCCACGTAGGTAAAGTGCCAATTTTTAAATCACAAATAGACAACTTAAATTTTAGCCAAACCACAAGAGGGTAAGTTGTAATTTTTCCTAAATTAATCAATCACTCAAGTTTATTAATTGGTCCAATTGCATGCAATATACAATTAAATCACCAGTCTAAACTTAAGTGTGACAAAAAATAAATCTTGACACATATGATGTGGTCATGATAGGGAAAACCTTTGCAGGAAAAACCCCAATGGATGATATATAGTCATCACTCCCTGAAGAATCCACTAATAAAGATTAAAATTACAAGTACAAAGAATCTTGTCTGATCCTAACGTACTTCTCTACAATTGAACCTACTGATTTATCCAAGCTTAGATCCAACCCAATTGGACTACTCTTCTCAGCAGACTTCTTCAATATGCAATAAACTCCATTCTATGATTGACTCCTTATAACAATCCTTGATTAATGTAGTTGATTGGTACAAAATTTTTCACAGCAACACACTTCAATGGTGAATTGGAAATAGCTCGGTATAAAACCTTAGGCGCACAAAGTCGTAGCAACCTCTCTTAGTTTGTGTGTCTTCTATCTCTACAATGACAATTGTAGAATATAGTTTTCATACCTCTTGGAACCCTAGTGCATAGATCTCAAAACAAATCATGTCATCATGAGCTAAAATAGAAAAATCTATTCAATTTTCTCGAAACTTGATTGATCTAAGGTGTCAAACTTTAGTAAATCTCGATAGGTTGACCAGGTATCAAGGTGCAGTCGAGATACTTGACTAAAAAGTTTCTTAAGCAATTTTTTTGTGTATTTAAAATGGATCTTTAACATACTTGTGGACATTAAAAAATAAGACTCAAAATACATCATTAAGTGCATTTTGACTTAAATATGCCAACACTTAAAAATATGACCCTAACAAATTCCACTCCAACAAGTATACTTGACCTTAGAGAAAAATAGCATATTAACATAAAAACTATCTAATGAAACCTTGTGACCCTAACCAAAAGATATTACTTAAACAAGAAGCAACTTAACTTAAAATCTCGTACTTCTAAAAGCCAAACTTCTTAAGCAACATTTATTTCAACAAAAATATCCTAATCATTCATTGGTTTATAAAGACACAAGGGTTTTAAGTCTTAAATATAGTTTTGAATTTAACTTAAAAATAAGAAAATTTCTGGAGTGCTAGAAAAATGATGGCCATGAAGTTTTTGAGAAACCTTAAGGCGGTGGTGCTGAGCCTAGTTATCTTTTTTTTTCTCTTTGAAGTGCAAGCTAATGATTTGGCCTCTTCCTCTTTCCATACCTCTTCACTTCAAATCCCTCTTCCTCATATTTTCAAACTTGATAATGTGCAACCCAATTTTCAACTTGCTTTGAAAGCAAGATCAGACAATGTAAAAGAATCTCACCAACATAACACTAAGGGTATGCATGGGTCGGGTTAAGTCAGGTTAAGGGGATTTTTTTACCTAACCCACCATGGTGGGTTAAAACAAAATTCAACCCATCACATAAGTCCAACCCAACCCACATGAGTCGGGTTGAACCCATGGGTTGGACAATTTTTTTTAATACTATTATTATAAAATTGAGCATAAAAATAAAAATAAAAATATATTAAAAAAACCAAAGACTAATATCAATGTAACTCCTTAAAGGCAAACAACACTAATGACTAAACAACAATAGAAATTTACTAGGGTTTGTGTGAACTAATTGGCTTTTATATAGGATAGGAAAAGCTGGTTATTTAAAAAACATTTATTATTTATATAATATATTTTAAATATATGGGTGGGTCGGGTTAGGTTTGGAATTTTATGACTTGAACCCAAATCGACCCGCTATAAAAAAAAAAAAAAAAAAAAATTTGTAACCTAACCCAACCCACCAAGCCCTAAAAATCAATCCAACCCGGTGAGTTGGGTTGGGTCGGGTCGGTTTTGGCAGGTTGGTAGGTTGGTTGCACACCCCTAAAGGCAACAAAGTTTTTGTATCAAAAACTTTGAATTCAATGTATGAAAAGGGTAGAAAGAATAATCGCACTAGAAGAAAGCACTGGCGGCTTTAAATGCAAGCCGACCACCCTGATTTGCAAAAAATTGCATATATACACTTGCCAAAAAAAAAAAAAATTATATGTTAAACTAATCTATTGTGACCATCCTAACAAAAATGTTGAACATCCTAACTTAAGAATTACAAAAAGTTGGGTTCAACAAAAATAAAAATAATGCTATATTCACAACATTTTCACAATAATTATCCAATGTGGTAAGTTGTTACTGATTCTAATTTGAACTCAATACTGATATTATTTTTTTACTCACTAATAACAGCTTTTTACATAAGATTTATTGTAAAACTATTGTGCACGTCGCATTACTCCAAAATTAATTCTACCTCCCAAACATAATCCTTAATCCATTTCATAAAATTTAAAAAAAAAAAAAAAAAAAAAACTTAAATAACAGCAATAAATATTAGTCCAAACAACAACAAACATAAACCAAACAAAAATAAGATAAGACCAAACAACAACAAGTGATCTAATTATTCAACCAAAAACCTACTATAAAACAAAAAAATAAAAATCACTAAACATTCAAATTTGTAACTCATTCAACCTATTCAATAAAAACAATCTCTAATTTCATTTTTCTCTAAAAAATGGTACTAAGAAAAATATTGTAGTTGTCAGTTATCCTTAGTGGTGATGACAATTATATTCTTTTTGGCTTTGAATTCACAACAATTTGAAGTCACAACAATATTACTCTCCTTAGTGACTCGACTCACAATTGTAGCAAATATTCAAGTTATCGCTTTATTAGATTTTGTATAATTTAAATTTCTTAGTGACCACTCTATAAATAATTTCTAAAACCATCACTAGAAGAAATTATGAGAATTTGAATACAATAGATCCCTTTTATTACAAAGAATGTTATATTGAACAGTACAAAAGGCACCACCGCGCACCTTTGGTGTGGTGGTCACTCCACAAGTATAAATACTTGTGGGATGTGGGGGACAAGGGCTGGAGTTCAAGTCTCCAGGAAGAAACTTTACACATATATACATTTAGACTAGGTTAAAGTAGAAATTCTATCTTGTAAAAAAAAAAAAAAAGTACAAAAGGCATATCAAAGGGCACTAAGATGTTACTCATATATATCATCCAAGAGAGAGCTCCAATCTCTCTCTCTCTCTCTCTCTCTCTCTCTCTCTCTCTCTCTCTCTCTCCCTCTCCAAGGATACACAAAAGTGTGAAAAATTATTTAAACACAACCAATACCTTTTTTGGATCTTAGTTCCTCATATTAAACCCTTTCATGGGTCTAAGATTACACCATTATCCTGATGGATTGGGGTGTGAGAATGAATTTCACAGTTGGTTTTGAAGACTAAGAAATTATGTTTATTCCTTTACGCAAAAGTCTAACCTACTTTATTTAAGTTGAACTTAGTGCTAGAGAAATAAGTAAGTAGATACAGGGATAGAGCTAGAACTTTGAGTTAGGGGGGCAGCTATTCTATTGGCTATGTGCGGCAATTTCAACCACTAATTCTACTCTACTACTTAGCTGATGAGATTTTTTTCTTTCTTTCTTTTTTGTATGGATAAGAATAAAATTATTTTTGCTTATAATTTTTTAAAGGGCAGGGTTGTTTATTTTGGATAAAATTGGTTAATTGATCTTATTTTAGTTTTACTATTGGTAATTTTATTGTTGAAAATTTTTTTTTGGCTCGTATATTTTGTTTTAGATTTAAGATCTATAAATTTTTTTATGGTTACTAAAATGAGGAAAATGCTAGAGTTACAAACTTTTTTATAAATTACTGATTTGATAAATGATTATTGGAAAATAAAAAATTGATGTGAGTGATGGACCTATATGCGAACCAATAAGAATTTGCTATTAAAACAGTTTGTAAAAATATTGTATAAAAATTTACGAGAATAGCATTACCTTTAAAATAATCAATGATATTGTTTAAGGGAAAAAAATGTAATTTTATAGAACAAAATTGCTAAAATTAGTTGTGGGTACCTAAGGCATGCTTGGCAACGTCCTAGGCATGCTTGCAACGTCCTTGGCCGTCCTCGGCATGCTTTGTAACGTCCTCAGCATGCTTAGCAACGTCCTCGGCATGCTTGGCAATGTCCTTGGCCGACCTCGGCATGCTTACTACGTCCTAGGCGTCCCACATCGAAGAGAAATCCCCCCACTTTCTACCTTATAAGCTTTGAAGCAAAGGAGTAGTGTACCACTACTTCTTTAAAGAAATAATGATACATTACTCTTTCGCTTCAAAGCTTATAAGGTAGAAAGTGGGAGGATTTCTCTTCAATGTGGGACGCCTAGGACATAGTAAGCATGCCGAGGTCGGCCAAGAATGTTGCCAAGCATGCCTTAGGTACCCACATTAGTATACCCACACACACACACATATATATAATAATAATATTTAAAAAAAAAAAAAAAAAACAATTTTGTGGGGCAATGCCCCCCAATCCAATGATAGCTCTATCCCTGAGTAGATAGCATGATTCTTGTGTACTTACACTCATTCACTTTTATTCATCCTAGTATTCCTAAAGCATTTTGCTCTTCTAACATAAAACGTGGCCGGAGGAGGAATAGCCTCTCATCTTATTACAAGTACAACAGGGGCATTAGCATATTAGATAGATTATTCCATTAGTGGTTGATATCTCTGGTCTTAAAAATTGGTATTTGTGTTGCAAAACAGCATGATTGAATTTAATTGGAAAACCTAGGCAACTCCTGAGGAATTACAACTAAGTTTTGTCCTAGAAATATTTTAGTTCTTTAGCTTCGTGACCTCCAATCTAACAGTTGTAATATCATTAACCTCAACTAGCATTTTTTATTAGTTATTTTTTTTTATATGTATATAGATACAGTAGATTTGAACTTATAGTATTCATTTTATGATGATTGCTATTTTTTTTATGAACAAAAATGGGTAGGGGGAAACCTAAGTTGGTGTCTTCCACGTGGGTGTGACCATAAGGGCATCCTTACCCACTAGGTCTAGGCTTGTAGGAGTAGGGGATCTTGATGAATCATAACTGTGCACCTAGTTTTATCAAGGACGCTAGTGAGCATGAGCCAAGAGCATGAAGTTTTTTCCCAAACGCTTCCCATTGCGAGATTCAAACCTAGGACCTCCACCTCCCAAACCCTTAAAATGAGCTCATGACCACTAGAGCAACCACCTTTGGTGGTTGATCATTGTGATTTATTATAAAGTCAAGACACCAATTGATATTTAGGCTAGGTGGGATCCGAACTTAGGTCTCTTATTCAATAACCAAAAAAAAAAAAAAAAATTTTATTAATTGCAAGAGCAATATTGAGTACCGACACCAAAAAAAAATGTTGAGCACAAAATGAAATCTTCCAAAAATTAAAGATCAAAAACCTTTATTTAAATCTCATCTTACCCATAATGTTGTTTATCAAATGAAGTTTTGTCACACAAAGAGGACAAGCCAATGGAAATGCAATCACTAAGAACCAATAACCCTTTAGTTTAACCTTGGTCTCACTTTGATTTCATGCTAACATCCACAAAACTTTTTTTTGAGAGAGTTTTAACCTATGGCATCCACTCCTGATAATAACTCTTTATTATCAAACCAAGACACCAATCAGTTTTTGGTGTAGGCGGGGATTGAACCCCAGATCTCTTATACAATTATCAGAAACTTTACCAGTTGAGTTAATTGAAACCTACTAACATCCACAAAACTAATGTATTATAAACTGAGCTTTCTAATTAAAAAGGCAGTTTAATTCTGCTTGGGATATAAACATGCTTACTAATCTCTTTGACAACACCATAACATTTTGTAGATCCCTTTCTCCTATTAAGTTGGTCCAGACAAGCTCATATGGACTCCAAACTCACAAGGTAATTTCACAGTGAAGTTATCATATCTTTTAGGCCAATCCCCAATTTTACATGACTTGGGTTCTATTTCAAAACATGAGTGAGAATATTTATGGAAGCTGAAGATACACGAAAGGCTAAATCTGATGCTTTGAAAAATTGCTTGGGACATTCTCCCAACCAAAGACACTCAACAAAAGGAGGCCTCAAGCAGACATGTCCTGTGTCCTATGTAGTCAAGCAATGGAATCGGTGAACCACTTCTTTGTCTCATGCCATATACAACCATATCATTTGGTCTCTCTCTCCATGGCCTATCCTTAGTTCCTCACTGACTCACTAGGTACAATGACTCCAAGTGACCTAGTAAAATATCACATTTTCACAATGATTTTTGAAGATTCTTATTGATGAAGGTCACAAATTCACTTTTTTTGCTACTGTTTTATTTGACAATATTTGGAGATTCCGTAACCAAATCATCTTTATTGAATACATTCCAAATCCTACAAAAGAGGCTGAAAAGATAAACAAGGCCCATCTTGACCACTTATCAGCCTGGTTCTCATTGGTATCGACCTTAAATTTATGTTGGTGTCATCCACAATCAGGTTGAGTGAAGGTCAATTTTAATAATACCATCCGACCCATGCTTCTTTCACTGTTATGTGTCGAAATGAATTTGACGATACTGTGTTTACCCACTCAAATCTCCTTTCCATTACATATCTTTCTCAAGGTGAAACCCATGTAGCTTTTCAAACAATAACACTCGTTGTCCACCATGAATTCCAATATGTTATCTTCGAAGGATATTCCAAAGGAATCATTGAGGCCCCTTTGCAATTGCATTTCTCTCCCCCGTGGTTTTTTTAGGCTCCTTGCGTTATTGAGATTTTATTTTTGTCTTTAGGTTGTTAGCTTCTTGTCTCATAATCAAGGTTTTCAGACCCGGACCGTTCATTGAACCGTAAAAGGGAGAGGTTCAAGGGTTTTGAGGTTGGACCGAGGTCGAACCGGGGTCGAACCGTGATGACGTCATAATTAATTTAATAATTATTTTAAATATATATAAAAACATTAAATTAATAAAAAAAATAGAAAAATTAACTAAAATAGCCTAATTCATTTAGAAAAGCTTATTTCTAAAAAATACATAAAACTTACAAAAATACAGTACACAATTACACGTTGTTACACACTAGACAAAAAAAACTCCTTCCCATCAAAAATGCATGAAAGAAACAAGTCACTAGACAAAAAAACTTTTCAAATGTAACATCCTTTCCACAAGTTAATTGAACCATAATACAAAAACTGATCCCTAAAACATCCTAATCCCACATTCACTTTTCCTTTTCAACTTTCCACAGAACCTACTCATTATGCAACAGACCCCAAAAAAAAAAAAATAATAAAACTAAATATTTAACTTGTATTGCTTGGAAAGCATAGGGTTTCTGAGAATAATGTCTTCTTATCTGGGAAAGCACAGGGTTTCTGCAAGTCATTGGTACTTTTATTACTGTTTTTGCTTCTTCTCACTTTGACTAGCTATTAGCTTACTTTTGTTTCACACTGTTTTTGCTTCTTCTCACTTTGACTAGCTATTAGCTTACTTTTGTTTCACATTTTGATTAGTCATTTCTTCTTCATTGTGCTTGTCAAGTATGTGAGACATTAGGGCCAATTGTTTTCAGGACACCATCATAAGAAAAAGCTAGTTAAGATACTATAAGGCGTCTGCCTGTTCTATCACTTAACTCATTTTGAAACAGGTCCATCGTCCACCTGTTCTATTCTTGAGGGTCATTTTTCTTCTTCTCTTTTTATTTTTTTATTAATATGTGGTCTGATAGCTGTAGTTAAGTAAATTTGAAATCTAGCATATTCAGATGCTATGTTAATTCTGGGATTTCAATTATGTTGAGATTGCTTTTAGTAATGGGGCAAATGATTTGAGAATAATGTAAATATTATTGAAACCAACAGCAATAAAAAATACAAAAAAAAAAAATAAAAAACATGCAGCAAGAAGTTGCAGACACAACAAAGTAATTTTGGCAGACAGAAACACCAATTGACCCAAATCAATTTTCACAATTACAATAATATCACAAGCCTTGTCTTCACATACACCAACACTTCAGATCTATATCATCATCCACAATCAATTTTCAATTGACCCAAATCAATTTACACACCAACACTTCAAATCTATATCATCATCCACAATCAACTTGCAAATATTAACAAAGAAAAAACAGATTAAAGTACCAACGACGGCGACGGCGACGAGGCACAGAGTGAGCTGCGACGGGGACGAGGGAGAGAGGCAGAGATGAGCGTGAGAGAGTGAGCTGCGATCTGGGTTGAGCTGCGACGGCAACGAGGGAGAGAGGTAAAGACGAGAGAGTGATTGAGACTTTGAGAGAGTGAGGAAGAGATCTGGGCTGAGCTGCAACAGTGCGACGGCGACGAGGGAGAGAGTGATTGAGAGAGTGAGGATTGAGGAAGAAATCTGGGCTGAGCTGCGACAGTGCGACGGTGACGAGGGAGAGGCAGAGACGAGAGAGTGATTGAGACTTGAGAGAGTGAGGATTGAGAGTGATTTTTGAGAGAGGCAGAGACGAGTGAGGATTGAGAGTGATTGAGAGAGGGTTTCAGAGTGAGGCTAAGAGTGATTTTTGAGAGAGGGTTAAAAAAAAAAAAAGGTGGAACGACGCCGTATAGGGGGGAAAAAAAAAAAAAAAAAAAGGCTGAAATTAGGGAACCGTCCGAACCGTGTGAACCGGTCACGGTTCACAGACCCGGACGGTCGGACCG
The DNA here is from genome assembly GCF_001633185.2 of Quercus lobata. Classification (NCBI taxonomy): domain Eukaryota; kingdom Viridiplantae; phylum Streptophyta; class Magnoliopsida; order Fagales; family Fagaceae; genus Quercus; species Quercus lobata. The sequence continues at coordinate 1,743,321 of NC_044908.1, forward strand.
CGGTCCGGAAGGTTCCATGCTTTTTTCGCATGGAACGGTTCCTTACCTTAAATGGACCGTGAATCTGAACGGTTCCCGGGTTTTCCGGTCGGACCGTACGGTCCGGTCCGGGTTTAATAACCTTGCTCATAATATGGCTCGTTGGGCCGCCTCTTGTAATTGGGATGGATCAATATCCATCTTCTCTCTTCTTTTTTGAGTTCTTATCCTCAAAATTGAAGATAATTTGAGGCAAAATTTAGCTACAAAATTAGTTGTAGCATTCAAGATTACCGGTTAGACCAATTCAAGTGATTGAAAGAGGAAACCTAGAAAGAAAAAGAAGTCCATGCTACTATAAGGCCTCTAAACTCCTTCCTCACAACACTGCTGCATTACCCATGGGGATGGGCGGCCCATAGGCGCGAGATGTACCTTTTGGGGGGGGGGGGGTGGCGGTCCCCTGGAGATTACAACTTTACTCGATAAAATAAATATTATTATATATTTTGAAAATCTAACCGTTGAATTGTATGTTCTTTATACTTTTAATACACATGTCAAATTTTATGTCAATTGGATATTATTTATTATATGATCAATAAGTTTATATTTTATACATAATTATAAATTACAAAAACTTGCAATTTAAACAATTTTTTTTTTATTAAAATTTAAACAATTTATTAATGATCTAGTTATTGAGATTTAATTTTTTTTAAAAACATGAAAAACATAAGAAGAAAATGTAATTCAATGATGGATTTTTCAAAATTCATCTCCAATAAAAAGATATTGAGTAAGATGGTAACCTTAAACTACTACTAATTTTAATGTTAAAAAAAAAAAAAAAAACCCTACACGGTGTACAAAGAACACCTTTCCTACTCTTTTCCAGGAATTTTTGGTGCTTCAAGGCCGAGTAATGTTTTCATTAGTTTAATGAACAGGAGCTTCGAACTAAACGGAACAGGCCTCATGTAGCCAAACCAAGATCAAAAAAAGAAAAAGAAAATCCATAAAAATAAAATAAACACTTACTAAAAGAAAAGAAACATAAAGAAGACTATGACGACCAGTAGTAAAACTAGTAAAAAAAACAATCTTGAACATTTGTTTTGACTTTAATCTATCTAAATCTATTGGAGCACTGACAACGTTGTTGTTGTTAAATTCACCAAGTCCAAATCTAATGGTCACCAAACTATGATGCAAAATTATCCCAAAAACTTTATAGTACTATTCGTTTGGTTCAATTCCTTATGAGAAAAAAAAAAACAACCTTTACTACTTGTTTAATTATTGTTCACATATATACAAGTTTGGATTCTTGTGTTCTGTTTCCAATCAGAACTTTTTTTTTTTTTTTTTTTTATATAACTTTTATCACTTCTCTCTCCTTATTTTTCCTAGATTTGACGTTTGACCTGAGGTTAGATATATTTTTTAACATTTGGGAATATATATAATATAATCTGATTTTTTGGTGAATATGTGCATTTGATTTTGTGTTTGCTTTCCAAGAAGTTGTTTTTAATTGTTATATATAGTTTCTCTTTTGAAATAAAATAATTGGGGGATATGAAAATTAAGGGACTAGGGTTACCTTTTCTTACTTTACTTCTCTATTGGGGTGCCTGTTTATGATTTCATAAGCTGCGGGCTCACTTGGGTCGTCGATTTTTTCTTGATTTTCTCATCTGGGTTGTTCCAAGTTCCTTGATTTCCCATCTGGGTCGGTGAGTTTTTCTGCTTCTATTGTCTGAAGCGGCGTGTTTTCTCATCTGGGTCTTGCCTGTTTTTCTCTATCTTAGCAGCTTTCGACATTGAATTTCTGGGCTTTTTTACTCGTTTGATTGAATCAGAGAGGTAAAGTTGATTGATTTCCTTGTTAAATTCTGTTACCAGTGTTTGGGGTCTTGGATTTTGCCTTTTTTCCCAGAGATTTGGATTGTTTTTTTTCTTCCCTGTGGCTGGGGGGTGTGTTGTACACTTCTTTCATTGTTTGATAGAAGGAAGAATTAAGTTAAAAATTTCATCAGGCTTGGTAGAAATTGGTGCAGTAGTTAAGGGGTTTTCAATCCCAGGGGGGAAGCCATGATTTTTGGGCTGTAACTTTTCTGTATCCAGCATCTGAGGCTTTGTTGGGAAAGAAAGTGAGGTGTTTCTACTCTCTGGGAATTGTTAAATGATGTTTCATCCACAAGGGGCTTCAAAACACGCTTGTAGTCTTCTTGCTGTCACTAGTGACAAAAATTTAGAAGATAAACTCAAGAAGGATGTTTTGGAAGATAAGCCGAGATATCCCTTTCCAGAATTGGTGTCCTCTGGACGTTTGGAGGTGCAGTAATCTATTTTTGGTTGTAAATTTTCTATAATGAATATCAGATTGAAGAGTATTGCATATTCTATAGTTCCTAGTTCCTAGAAGTTCATTGTTGTCTTCTTTTACTATAGTTATATTTATCCCTCTCTGACTGCAGGTTCAGACTCTGAACAATCCAAGCAAAGACGAGTTATGTAAGACTCTGGAATCGTATAAGCCAAGCATTGTGTACTTGCAAGGAGAGCAGCTTGAGAATGATGAAGTTGGGCCTCTGGCGTTTGGAGGTGTTGGTGTGTCCACCCCGGACGCGATATCTGAGATCTTTGCTAGCACATTGCCTACTGCTGTATGTGATACATCTAAGTTGAACATGTTTTTGTGGTGTAGATCATTCCATTGTCTTACTACTCCCCGTTGTGGTGGGTGGGGTAGGGGTTGCATCTTTTTCTGAATTCGTTTCTTTACTATCTCGTTCGCTGCTAATTGGATTGCTACATACATCTCCACCTTTTACTTTCCTATGTGTTTGTTCTTTTTATTTTTATTTTTTAATCTTCCAGTGTTAACTTTTGATGCTTATTGCACTTCCACAATAGAATCCTTAAATATTGGAACATATGGTCAATAGTGTCAGTATGGTAAAAAAAAGGGAAGGTGAGTGAGTATAGAGACAAAAAATAAAAGGTTTAAAATTTCACTAATGTTTCCTAATCAACTGAATTGAACATATATTTAACAGTAAGGAGATATGGATTCAGCATGTGTGAGTCATTTTGGTAGAAAATTAACATTTGAGTAAGAAATCAGCAATAATTCTGTAATGTAGATGAAATTTGTAAACAAGTTCATCATAGTTTGTGCGGTTCTGCATGGTCTTATGTAGCTTAGTCCCATGAACCCCAAGTGTTCTCCACCATTGTTAATAATGTGTTATGTGACTGAGCATTTGTTTTCTTTGATATGGTGAAGGTCATTACTACATTCGGCATTTGATCTGATTTGATTTCAAATGTGTGTGCAGGTTTATTTGGAAATCCCAAATGGAAAAAAGTTAGCAGAGGCACTTCACACAAAGGTGACTTTTGAAAAGATTTCTAAGCATGCCTTATTGTGTTTACAGTTCATTATTATATTAAACCATTGAAAGCTTGTGTTTGCAATGGTTTAATGTAATCTTTCAAGGAAAAATTTAATTGAATTGATATGCTTCATTGTTTCAGGGGATTCCCTATGTGATATATTGGAGGAATGCAATTTCTTGTTATGCTGCTTGCCATTTTCGTCATGCATTATTTTCAGTTGTACAGAGGTATATTATCTCTTACCAAAGTGCATGTAGTGGCTTTTACTTTAGTTTGGAATGTTCTGTGAATGAATAGTGCACACTTGAGCTTTAGATAAATGATGGGCTAATAATTGGAATCTTGGATAATTTTCGTTCGTACATGCATACGTAAAAAAGAGTCACTTTATTGTCTTACATAAATTTGGAATGCCATACAGGAGTTCAATCAATTGGGTGGTTGTCTGCAATTTTTGAGACCCTAGTGACTAAATAACCTAGTCTATGAACAGTTATTTCTCTCTGCACGTTTGGAGGCAAGATAAATTATCTCATTTTGGAGCAAAACTACTCTCTCTCTGATTAAGGGTCAGATTATATGCATTAGCTTTTCTGCGTCTATGTGCGCACATGTCGAAACATGTTTTATAGGTTGATAAAATGGTATAATGATAAACCAGAAACTTTTTATGTTTGGATCTTTTAGTTATCTATTTTGGATTGTTGGTTAAATGGATCAATGGTATTTTGATTGAGCTGTTGATGCTTGTCTAGATCTATGAGCTTGCCTTTGTGACCTCTTATTGAGGTAGTTTGTCACACAGCATTACATGGTATCCATAGCATGCTTCTTTTGAGCGAAATCCTAATAAATAAAATCTATTTATGGATATTACCAAGTGGTCTTACAAGCGCATAGGTAGTTAAATCAGGGACCCTGTTGCTCGGAGGATTACACTTACAGGGTACCCAGATCCCTGGCCCTCAACAATGGTGCACATAGGCTGCTGCTGCCTCTGTATCTCTCTCTTTTTTTTTTCTTTTTTCCTGGTGGGACAAGAGTTTGGGGAGGAGGAGTATTGGAGAGCTAAATTATATGAGCTTGAGATGGCATTTAATCTTTATCTCTTTTGTTGGATTGCAGTTCATCTACTCATACATGGGATGCTTTCCAACTTGCGCGTGCTTCCTTTAGACTTTATTGTGTACGAAACAGTCAAGTTCTTCCTGCTAACAGCCATAAAGTTGATGATGAGCTGGGGCCATGCCTTCTAGGGGACCGTTTGAAAATCAATGTTGACCCTCCTGAGGTAGATGCAGAGGAAGATGATGAAAGTTCTTTAGGTACTTTGCCTGCTATAAGGATACATGATGATGATGTGAGCTTGAGGTTTCTTGTTTGTGGAGTGCCATCCTCATTGGTGAGCTGGAATTTATCTCTCTTTACTGGTCTTTATCTGATGGTTCTTCTCTTAGGAACATATGCACCTAATTTCATGCTTAAACAAACACAGCCATCCACCCACATATATATTTTTTCTGTAGTTTGCTTATGGACAGATTTCTTTTCAGGATGCATGCTTGTTAGAATCATTGGAAGATGGCCTCAATGCCCTCTTGAACATTGAAGTAAGTTCAATGAGGATTATCTGCAATTATTCTTCAATTAACTTGAGCTTATGTTTCTATTTTTACTTTACATACAGTTATATGGTAATGTCTTCTCATGTATGTTCTTGTCGTCCAACTTGGTTTTCTCATTAAGTGTTAGTTCTCCTATTAAAAAAGGAAAATAAGGATTATTAATATCATATGCCATTATATTTTTGGTGTTATTGACATGCGTTTTGTGTCATCTTTTTGGTGTGAGGGAGGTTTCAACTTTTCTGTATTGTTATTTCTCATTTTGTGCTTTATGTTGTTTCAGATACGAGGGAGCAAACTTCATGGAAAATTTAGGTATTATTCATCTTGGAATTTGTTGATATCTACAGTGGATATATTTTTAATGTTACCTAGTTCCTTTTAAATTATTTTGGTTGAATAAGCTGCATGCTTACAAAGAGATGCTTAAACCTGCGTTTGCAAGACAACCTACTGGTTTAAGTTTTCTGTGTTTATGTTGATATGATGCTTTCTTGGGGTTTTAACATCTTCAAGATGTTTTGATCTTTTAAATTACCTCTGTTTTGAATGATTGTTTGTCTGCATTTATTACCCTGCCTAATAACTTTTTAATATGTCAATTCCTTTATAATGTGGTTCAGTGCCCCTCCTCCGCCACTTCAGGCAGGGACATTTTCTCGTGGCGTTGTGACTATGCGATGTGATGTAACAACCTGCAGTTGTTCTCACATCTCACTTCTGGTGTCTGGTAGTGCTCAAACGTGCTTTGATGATCAGGTAAGCAACAAGGATTTTTGTGGAAATTCTTTTTTGGTATTGGAGATGTTGAGTTCTAATACTTTTATGATCTATATATTTTCAGCTCCTGGAGAATCATATTAAGAATGAAATTATTGAGAAGAGTGAACTTGTTCATGCACTGCCTGAAGGTGATGAAAAGAAAATTACATTCTCTGAGCCTCGTAAATCAGCTTCAATTGCTTGTGGGGCAACTGTATTTGAAATTTGCATGAAGGTCCCTACATGGGCTTCTCAGGTATTTCAACTACAGAACTCTCCTTCCTCAATCCCCTGATCCCCCCTTGTCATTGTAATATTGTATTGAATTTTTCCCCCTCTTTTCCTCTTATTTTTTGGGCAACTGTAATGATTTTCTCTGTTATGGTTGTGCTTTTTCTTGAACATGACCCTGATACAAACCTTATGCCTGATTCATTGAACATCAATTTTCAATGTTGAACTGTTAGTTCACTATCATTGGGGTTCACTTTGAAAGTGAAAGCATAGCACATAACTACCAAAATTCAGTTGGTGATTTTATCTATGATTTATTTGGGTCTCTAAGTATAAATCTGTGATTTTATTCTGCTAATGAGGGGGAATCTTTATATGGCTGTAACCTTGAGCTTGGATTTAACTGCTAGAGATAATGGTTAGAGTAACCTGAATAAATGGCACCTTCCTTTTTGGGAGGCCTCAATTGTCTGATAATGTTACCTATAAGACTTTTGGATATCTGGATTCTTGCAGATTCAAAGACCATCTCTTACAATGATTACCTTGAATAATTTTTTTTTTTTTTTTGGAGAAACGATTTCCTTCAATACTTAGACCTTCTCCCTTTTACATTTGAGAAATGAGGAGCCTTGAAATGGCACTGATTTAGTTACAACAGGGTTGATAGCTCATTATGAGCTTGTTCATATTGTTTGATTACTTACTATGATTATATGGCTTATAAATATGTAACAATAATCTCTATTGTACCTAAAAAAAAATAAAAATAAAAATTCTTAATTGTGCATTTAGCTGGATCAGTCTGTTCCGAACAGCATCCTCCTTCCCGCTCCCCCTCTCTCTATTGGTGATCCTGCACCTAGAACTTATAAGAGGAGGTGGTGCCACTTGAGCTAGAGCTCATTGGCACTCTTTAGCATCCTTAGAACTTGTATAAATCAAAATTGCAAATTGGGTGGATTCACTGTTCACCTGTCTTGAGCTGGAGTCAGATCTAACCTCTTTTAGGACAGTTAGATTGCTGGCGTTAGGGCATTATGGTTCATTATAAGATATTCTGAACTAGTGAGCACTGAACAATTTTAAGCCTCAGAGCTTGAGAAAATTATGCATGATTCAGCTTTGAGGCTCAAGTTCTTTGACCATTTGCACCTCTGAATGTATGGAAAGTTACTTGTTCTATGAATCTGAATTTATTTTGTAAAAAGATACTTTATCAAGCACACTTACTCTGTTGTGTTGATTTGGGGCAGCTAACTGGATGTTTATTACTGTTTTTGTTGTGGTTTTATTATCAGGTTTTAAGGCAGCTAGCGCCAGATGTTTCATATCGTAGTTTAGTTGCACTTGGAATTGCAAGCATTCAGGGATTGCCAGTTGCTTCTTTTGAGAAAGATGATGCTGAGCGTCTGCTTTTTTTCTGTTCAAGGCATGGAAAAGATACCTGTAGGGACAATTTAATTTTTAGCAGCCCCCCTAGTTGGTTGAGACCACCTGCTCCTAGTCGGAAGAGGTCTGAACCAAGCCAAGGGACTACCCCTGCTTCCCATGATGGCAAGTCTAATAAAATTGATGAAGATGACAGAGACACTAGATTGCGGAATGGGGTTAGCATGCCCTTACTCCCAGCTAGGCAAAGATTGAAGGTTGCCGCAATGAGGCCTATTCCTCATGTTCGTCGCCATAAAATGACACCATTTTCTGGAATGTCTGAGGCAGATGGGCATGATGGAGGCCAAGTTAAGGTTACTTTGCCTGTTGTTACCCCTGTAAAGCAAAGTATTGTAGGATCAGCTCCCACAACACAACGAAGATCATATTCAAGCTCATCTCAAGCTAAGCAGATTATTTCCTTGAATCCACTTCCTTTGAAGAAACATGGGTGTGGTAGAAGTCCAATGCAGAGTTGCTCCGAGGTGAGTTGTCTAATTATGTTTTATATGACCAGCTATGGTTTTGGCTGCAGATATGGCTGTTTTGGAAATCCATCGTGCCTGTTCTTGCATCATACATTATGATGAAGAAAAGGAAAATATACAAAACAAAATTATACATCCAAATTACAGTTACTTTCGTAGTAAAAAATGGAAGTAAAAGCAAAGCTTTTACTTTTATCAACTTCCTTAAATTTGTTTCGTTAATCACAGAATTGAATAAGAAAATTAATGCCAAGATGGTTTGATGAGCCAATATCAGAATATCTTGCCCATGGGACTCTTCAAAACACAGTGACTTTTTGTGGTAAATGTGTTTTAAAAATGAATGAAATGAAACACATATGTTACAAAAGAAACGTTAGTGTTGCGTCCTCAGAACAGAAGTTTAACTCAAATCAAAGATGCTTCTAGGTGAGGAGGAGAACTTACTCTACTTGGTTGACGTTATAATTGTCTTGTAGGAGGAGTTTCTGAAGGATGTGATGCAGTTTCTAATCCTTCGAGGACATACTAGGCTTATTCCCCAAGGTGGGCTTGCTGAGTTCCCAGATGCCATACTTAATGGGAAGCGTCTTGACCTATACAACTTGTACAAAGAGGTGAGTTCATTGAATTTTTCTGGTTAGTGGGAATTAGTACAATTTGTTGCTGAAGAGTTCATGCATTTGTAGGTGGTTACAAGAGGAGGCTTTCATGTTGGCAATGGTATCAACTGGAAAGGGCAGATCTTTTCTAAGATGCATAATTACACAATGACCAATAGAATGACTGTATGTTCTATAATCTTTCTTTGATCTTCTTGATTTTTAGTTCTTTCAGCAATGGTCTTTAATTTTGGTCCTACTATGCAACCTTTGGGGTTTCTTTGTTTGTTTTTTTTTTTTTTTTTATATTTAATTTTTGGGTTGGAGGGGGGGGGGGGGGGGGAGAGGAGTGTGTTGGAATTGGAAGAATGGTGAGGGCAAGGAAGGATGGTAAAACAAGTGGGAGGGCATAAATGCTTACTCCTCAGGTGCTTAAACAAAAGCATTTAAATGTGGATGTTTAGTTGTGACAAGCATATTTTGAATCTACTACGAGGAATAGAGTTATTGTTAATCACAAATACTCGTGTAAAACACATTTATTATAACACTATTTGATTTGGGTAATCTATTTGTTTTGACAGGGTGTTGGTAATACGCTAAAAAGGCATTATGAAACTTACCTTCTAGAATATGAATTGGCTCATGATGATGTAGATGGGGAGTGTTGTTTGTTGTGTCATAGGTATGTACTTTTCCCTTTCTCGCTCTCTCTGCTGAGATGGTAGTTAGTAATATCATTGTAAAATAAATGTTTACTTACAATGGAAGTTTACAACTGTTGAGCAGTAGTGCAGCAGGGGATTGGGTGAACTGTGGCATATGTGGTGAGTGGGCCCACTTTGGCTGTGACAGAAGGCAGGGTCTTGGTGCATTTAAGGTATCAGTATTGCAATTCCTGAACTCCATAAGAACCTGTTGGTTGCAAAAACTATTTGCCTCATAGCTATTATTCTTTTCATAGCTTTTATACATGCCAGGAGTTTGATTGTATATCATACATGTGCTGCATTTACCATACAAACTGGGATTTGTTCTGAAAAAATCATTGTTGTAATAATTTGTTTTTAACTTGCAGGATTACGCAAAAACAGATGGGCTAGAATACATATGTCCACATTGTAGCATTACAAATTTCAAGAAGAAACCACAGAAAGTAGGAAATGGAGTTCCTCAAGGCTCGATGATATCAAGACCATTGTAATTCATTTTTGCATTCCTTTTTTTGTTCATTGGCTTACCATTTTTTGGGGTTTCTTTTTCTTATATCATGTATGAGAGACTCTTAGTTTGCTCGGCTAATGGGGTTGCATGTTCTTATTAAGTTCTCACCCACTTTCATTGCAATTAATTAGGAGATTATGGGGAAAAGGACAAGGAGTAGAGAAGCATACAAGTCGATAAATAGAGGATAGGTGTCGCAGGCATAGTATTACAAGTAGGAATTTATATTTTCCACTTTTCAGTGGGGTGGATAGGTATTAGGGTAAAGATGCCCTTAATTTAGGCAGGGTGGTTGTAAAATATTTTGATTCTCCTTTGAACATTTGACTGATGTAGCTTAATGACGATGATAAATATATCCATTAAATGATTCCCTGTGTCTAGATTATCTGAAAAGAATAATCTTTATACTATAGTTGATGTAGTTTATTATGGATATCCCACAGAAATCTGTTTATTGACAAGATGGTGTGATTGACACAAAACAACTAGCCATCAGATGATTGCTAGTTGTTCTAAATGAAAATACCAACACCCGTTTGAAATATGCCATAAATGACACTCAATTTTCTTTCACGGTCTAAAGAGACCATGGATTTTTAGGTGAATATCCAGAATCAGTTCGTAATACAGGTTGATTTTTATTGTTCATGGCCTATTTTATTGTGTTTTGGTATGCTTGTGTTGTATGGTCTGGTGGCAGAATGGTTTTATTTATGAAATGTGTTTCTTCCTGTCCCGTTTTCTCTTGTTGATTCCCTGTTGCCCCTCTCAGGGTGCTCTGTTTCTTCAAAAAAAGTTTTTTGGTTCATCCCAAAAAAAGTCTTCTTGTACAGCTGGAAATGTACTGAAAAATTATCTTGCTTACTAAAAATGGATTTTTCACTTAAAATTGTTCATAAATTAAATGGTTGATTTTTGTTTTTTAAGATTTACTTGTATTAAGCACAAAACCATGGCCAGAAATCGAACAGGAAACGCCACTTCTTAATATTGGAATTTGGAAGATTATAGTAGGTTATATTCATCAATTAAATACTCCCTATGCTGCAAAAGTTGAGTCTCAGACTCAGCTTGGTTATTAGACCTATAACAAATTTAGTGACAATTTTTTTTTTTTTTTAACAATTTGTTCATATAATGAATTGTAATTGATGCAATGATAAAGATTATGTCAATGGTGGGTTCATGTTAAAATTCATGTCAAATCACAACTCAACATTTTATTTTAATACATTGTAAAATATTATGTATTGTTGTAGTTAATGATTGTTATATTTAGGCCTATAATTACACATTATTAAAATTTTTTAAGTGACCGTGACATACCTTTTAAATCTTTTAGACTAAACTACAAATGAGTACCATAAATAGGATATAATATACTAACCTGCATGTAATGTGCAAGCAGCCTTGAACCTTGTCCCCATAGAACTTGCAATGAGGACAGCTCCTCCAATTATTTATCGTGGCAAGCTCCATCACCATTATATCTTCCCTCTCTCTTTCATCCTTGTTTAAGTTTTGAAATCCCTGCATTCAATACTTGCATGCCATGAAACCCTGCACTGTGCACAGAATAGTCTTCGACAATTTGGACACTCAGATGCAGTCACTAACTCCCCTCCATCATCTACTAACATAGCCGAGCAGTCCTTGTAGGGGCAGTAAAACTTTTTGAGACCCAAGAATCAATGATTCACAAAGGGCATCTCCCCATCTATCAAATACTTCTTGTGGAATAATGTCACGGCAACACTGAGGCTCCAAGAGACCTCTACAGTTTGGATCAGGGCATTTCACTGATGATATATTTTCTTGTAACTTTGTTGCAACATATTGGCTAATACAGTCAGCACAAAATGAGTGAGTGCAGCTATTGTTTGTGAACATTTCACTGGATACTTTCCCATCCATGCAAATCATGCACAAGGTTTGAGGGGAATGAGAAGATTGACCAGTTTCTTTACCCTTTCCATTGTGATTTTTCATAGAAGAGGAACAGTACTCTTCCTCCACCAAAGGAGTTGGTGATTCCCTATTTATTCTTGAAGAGATTACTGAGGACATGAGAGCCTCTTGAAGCTGTAAGCCTGTAACTCTTAGCCAATAGGAAATATTTTACAATGTATTAGCTTCTAATATTTACAAAGCATACATTTATACAATAATAATAAATCTGTTAATTTCTAGAGCTGTAAGTTAATACAGCAAAGCAAAAAAAACTCACATTAACCCAAAACTTACAATTCTTAGTTGTACACACTGAAACAAAGCAGAAGAGTATTATAACAATGAATAATCGGTGGTAAGTGAAACAATATGAAAAATGTAACTTTCTGTGAGGAGATGCAATGCAAAAAGTGATGATGCATGCTCCCTTTTATAACAAGGAGGAGAAATAAAAAGATAAAAAAGTATCCATGACATAGATTCTATGTGTGATATCAGTAGGTTAGGTTTTATTGGGAACAAATAAAGAATATATTCCAAGTACTTTGGTGAATAAGAATCAAGAAGAAGAGGTGATTGACTCTAATTTTCGGTGCCACAATTTTTTTTATTTTTTCAGCATACCAAAATTCCTATTAAATATTTATCTCTCCTCCCTTACAATTTCGGCAACTTGGTTGCCATAAATTTTTTTTTTCTCCCATTTTTGGCAATTTGGTTGCCAAATTTCCTATTAAATCCTCCCTCATTTCGGCAAAACCATGCCCCAATATTTCTAAATATATTCTTCAACAATATGAATAAAAAGAAATGGAAGAGGAAAAGAAAGAAAGTAGTTTGGAGAAAAAAATAAAAATAAAAATAAAAATCTAAGCAGTACTGTAGAGCCGGGTCAAGAGCCTTTTTAGATTCCTAGATATAGATGCATGCATGGGGAAGCTGTTTATTAACACCAATACCAATCTATGCAGAATACTAAGCAGGGCCTCTAAATCCCTTGATTAGAGGTTCACGTATATAAATACGAACAGAATGAGATAACTTCCTTAAATGAAATATAAAATATGGCAGCTGGAACATCAAGCTCTAACAATCATCTCTTGGTTGATGACTTCTACTTCTCAGCTCTCCATGATGACGAAGAACTACTCCCCATCTCAGATGAGAAATATGCCCAAGAGTTACAGCTTCAAGAGGCTCTCATGTCCTCCGTAATCTCTTCAAGAATAAATAGGGAATCACCAACTCTTTTGGTGGAGGAAGGGTGTTCTTCTTCCATGAAAAATCCCAAGGGAAAGGGTAAAGAAACTGGTCAATCTTCTCAGTCCTTCCCTCAAACCTTGTGCATGATTTGCATGGATGGGAAACTAACCGGTGAAATGTTCACAAACAATAGCTGCACTCACTCATTTTGTGCTGGCTGTATTAGCCAATATGTTGCAACAAAGTTACAAGATAATATATCATCAGTGAAATGCCCTGATCCAAAATGTAGAGGTCTCTTGGAGCCTCAGTGTTGCCGTGACATTATTCCACAAGAAGTGTTTGATAGATGGGGAGATGCCCTTTGTGAATCATTGATTCTTGGGTCTCAAAAGTTTTACTGCCCCTACAAGGACTGCTCGGCTATGTTAGTAGATGATGGAGGGGAGGTAGTGACTGCATCTGAGTGTCCAGATTGTCGAAGACTATTCTGTGCACAGTGCAGGGTTTCATGGCATGCAGGAATTGAATGCAGGGAATTTCAAAATATAAACAAAGATGAAAGAGAGAGGGAAGATATAATGGTGATGGAGCTTGCCAAGAAAAAGAATTGGAGGAGATGTCCTCATTGCAAGTTCTATGTGGACAAGGTTCAAGGCTGCTTGCACATTGCATGCAGGTTAGTATATTATATCCTATTTATGGTACTCATTTGTAGTTTAGTCCAAAAGATTTAAAAGGTATGTGTACGTCACTTAAAATTGAAATAATGTGTTGATGATAGACCTAAAGATTTATAATATAATCCTGATATAGATGCATTTGAAATTAATAAATAAAATAAAATAACAAAAAAAAACATACTTTTCTCATGTTTAAACATGCAATAGTAAGAATTAAGAGTTTTATAATTCAATTGACATTTTTTAAGTATTTCCTTTAGAGATATTTATGATTCAAATTTCTTTTTCATGATTATTGTTATAACTTAATTAATCACTTTAGAGAGGTTTCTCTTTTCTTTTCTCTTTTTTTTGTCAAATTCTTTTTATAGATAATCATAATGCAGTTTTAATCTCAATCAAGTACATTGACATGATTTTAGAAAATCATGCTTTAGAGCATTAACATTGGAGGTGTAAAACCCCCAAACAAATTACTATTTTAACAATACACCCGCTTAAATTGAGGTTTACCTAAGTGTGCTACTAAAAAAAATTTAACAACCATGAATAAATTTGTATATATACAACCTACTATTCATGGTTGCTAATAATAAAAGTATATAGAAGTACACAGAAGAGAGAAGTGAGAGATGGGAGAAAAGAGAGAGAATGGGTTGATAGGGTAGTTTATATTATTTTAATGAGTTGTATGTAAAAATAAAAAACTGAGATGTTATGCGATGCTAAATTACTGATTGTCTCAAAAACTTAAACTATTGAGATATAGTAAATTTAATTATTTAACCACACAATTCTAACATGTAAGTTGTAAAATAAATTGATAAAATAGATAAAGTAACTTTTTATTGTTGTAAAGTAAATATTTGTTTTACAAATCGAGACGTGAATGTTTAAATTTGTTATAACTTTGCCAAACAAGATCTTTTGATACATATTAGGAATCATTTTTAATTTCCTTCACTGTCGTCTACTTTTTTACTTTTTTATTGTATTTTATCTTTATTTTTTACAGGTGTGGATTTCATTTTTGCTATGGCTGCGGATCTGAATGGGATGAAGTCCACCAATGTGGACTTACTTATTAAGAACGTTGAAGTCCAAAGAATGCATTAGGAATGTGATTCAAATATGAATGTCATTCGGGTTAGAAATATATAAATTTCGATTTAGGATAATGCGCCATAGAGTATTTTTATCCCTGAAATTTTGTATTAAGAGCATTATTTGCCTTAAATTATAATTTTTTTTAATTATAAAACAAGTGTGAGGTTAATGGAACAAGTTGTTTAAAAAAAAAAAAAAAAGCTTACAAACAACATGGTGCATTCTATTTATATAATGAAAAGTAGGCCGGCTCTCCTTGCAAGCCATTTAGGCATGGGTCTAAAGCCCCCAAATAGAAGAAGGCCAATTGAATTCATTATCTATATTTCTTTCTATATAGAAGTCAGTCTCTCCCCAAATCCCAAATATTAATTAGCCAACATTTGAAAAATAATTTTTACATAAAAAATAATAATAATCTCTCTCTTCATGGGCTGTGCATTTTGGATTGAGAGTGCAACTTGGGTTTACTACTCAAAGAGAGTGGATAGAGAGCGAAAGAATTGGTGACCAATATATATCTCCTTAAAAAACTATTAATATGGATGAATTTGAGCTAATATGTTATAATTATTAGATCATCCCTCCTTACAAGTTCACTTAACACTAATTACACTCTTATAACCTTACTTGGTATTACTTTGATTGCGTTAGTAGTTATTTTGAGACCCTATTGTCATAATCAAAAGACATTACACCAAGTCTGAGACAAATAGCATACAATTTATCTTACTTAGGGAAAATCAATGGATGAGAAAATTTTGACAAAACTTGTGATGAGGATGACATTCTTATTGATCTACAAGCTAATGTCTCTGCCTCTAAAGGCCTCTAAAATTTTCAATCCATCTTAGTAACTTCCAATCCCACATTCCAATCTCTTTAAGTTTGACGGATATGCAATATATATGTATTCTACGGGTTTCTAACACTGCATTCGTGATCTGGTTTATCTAAGTGATCTAAAACATCCTGTTGCTGTAAAGTGCACAATTGATTGCATCACAAAGCTAGAGAGATGTGACTTTGAATTTGTAAGGATTTTTCTAAATTGTTATCTAAGTCATACTATAAGATGTCATGTCATGCAGAGTCCAGTGAATAGACCCTAATTGTAGATTTGGTAACTAGTTCTTAAGATATAGATATTCCTTCTGTCTTTGTCTTTAAAATCATGCAATAATGTGGGAATATGTAGCATAATCAGGGTGTGTTTACAAAATTCCATGAGGTTGTGAATTAGGTAGGTAGCATAATTAGGTGTTAGAAAAATTCCATTGGTTCCATCTTTCTCTTTACCATGAAATAAATAAATTAATAATTACATTTTTGCATAATTCAACTTTGTAAATTTACTAAATTGAAATTATGAGACTCATTGAATAAAATTATGAATGTTTTTGGATGCTTTGTGTAAAAAATATGTTGCTTATGAGTGTAAGAATTTTCATCGAGATGGTTTAAGTAATCTAGTAATTTTAAGTTTTATTATGATTGTGAAAAAAATAAGTATATTTCTTATATAAAAAAATCAACAATGATAAACAAATAGATAAAGGCCTATTGAGAAAGATATGTGAGTTTTTAAAAGGAATTGAGAGCTTTTCTATTTGGGTTTTGCTTATTTTGGCATTGAATGATCATACAAGGAATAGGTTGAATAAAAAGGGAGTAAAAAAAAATGAAGCTTGAGCACCATAGCTGTTAAGAGTAAGATATAGGGATGGCAATGAGGTGGGTTGAGGTGGGATCATGGGTGCGGGGTGGCCATCCCCATCATGTCACCTCTTTGGAGCAAGAAAAACCAATGAGGGACAGTAGTTGGGCAGGTTGAGTTTTAGGGGAGTTGGAGATGTCTTACTAATATTAATGAGATTGTTTCGATATTGAGAAGATAAAGATGAAATATAAAGGAAAAACGATAACCATGGGAGTACTAAAAAATAAGTAGATATAAACATTTCGTTTTTCTACTTATATAAACGAAAACTTTTCATTTTTGCCATCCCTACCCTAGTAAGAAACAAAGGGTTATAGATTGAACTTTGGAAAGAGAGAGAGAAGGTTAAAGAAAAAGGCCAAAGAGAGAGAAAATGAATATTTTGAGCTGAGGAAAGTTAAATGCCATGGCAAATAGGTGGGAATTAAATAGCTAAACAAAGTGCCTTCTCACGTGACTTTGCACCATTGCAAATTTGCAATGGTGACTCAGTTTTGGTTTGCAGGGGAAACGAGCCCCCTTCCCCAAATACAATTTTTTTTTTTTCAACACCCACTTTAAAAAGTTGTGGAAAAAAAAATGTATTTTTAGCATAATTATTTTTAAAAAATTAATAAAAAAATTTCACTTTAAGCCTTAAAATGCTTAGAACCGGCTGATGAAAACATGTATATTGTTGTTGATGGTAATTACGATCCGAAAGGCACTTCTACCTGTTCTGAAAGGCATTTCTATCCTTTCGGCCCATTTGTTTATGGACCGCATCTGGAAAAAATAATATTCATACATGAAAAGTGTATTGTATTAAAATTAGGCTTTGAGTTTCGAGCTAACTTATTCATTTCTTTGGGCTCAACCTCTTAATTCTACATTTCAACTTATCCACAATAGAAACGTGGTTGTCATCTGATTCAGGATTTTTTTTTTTTTTGAAAAAACAAAATTTTATTCTAATCTTCCTTTTATAAGTTATAGTACTTCTGTTAAATTTATAAGTTTTTGGCTTGTACTTGGATCAGCTATTCTTTAATGTAATATTGTTCCTTTTCTACTTAAAAATTAAAAATTAAAAAAATAAATAGAAAGTCTTAAACAGATAATCAAATACAAAACTAGGGAAAAAAAAAATTTTGGAGTTACTCTTTACCACCCTAAAGTATACTCCAAATTATACTTTGCACCCTAAACTTTTCGAATGCATATTTTGCATCTTAAACTATATCAATTGTTACACTTTGCACCCCGACATTAAGTTTGCTGTTAACTTAGATGGAAAAGTATGACATCGCGTGAAAAGTCTCAATTGCCTCTCTTCTCAATTCCTAAAAATAAAGAAGAAATTACATTTTACCACCCTAAGCTATACTATTGATTACACTTTACATTCTAAACTTTGGATTTCCATCCAAGTTAACAGAAAACTTAATGTTGAGGATGCAAAGTGTAACAAAAGTCATAGTTTAGGGTGCAAAACGTGCTTTTAAAAAGTTTATGGTGCAAGTATAATCTAGGGTATAGTTTAACGTGGTAAATTATAATTTCTCCAAAAGAATTGAACTATTTTTGTACTTAGTTTTATTTCTTATAATGTAA
Organism: Quercus lobata; assembly: GCF_001633185.2. Classification (NCBI taxonomy): domain Eukaryota; kingdom Viridiplantae; phylum Streptophyta; class Magnoliopsida; order Fagales; family Fagaceae; genus Quercus; species Quercus lobata. The sequence continues at coordinate 1,761,336 of NC_044908.1, forward strand.
TTTTTGTTATTGTGATATAAGAAATTTTGTTAATGTTTTACATTTTTTTCCAATTAATTATGAAAATCTATTTAACGGGTATGACTTTTTTTTAGAACAATATATATTTTTCATGAAGTTTGTACCTTAGTTAATATTTATTTTAGATAGAAATTTTGAAATTTATTTCAAATGAGGTTTTGTTGGTTATAATGGTGTGGACGATAATTCCTTTAGAGTAAAAATCACCAACATATCTGTGGGGTAGGGGGTCGGATCACATACTGGGCCTTAGGCCTTGTTTGAGGAGGTAAGTAATCCAAAGACAAGCAAGCAGCACAAATTGTTTTGAGTCAGACTTTATGAGTAGAGCATGGAACGGAAAGGTTGTCCGAGGAGGAGTGTCTCCTCGGACCGACTCGGAGTGGGTCAAACACTAGACCTAATGATCCAGGTTACCCCCCAAGATGCATCGGTGACAAGGACGTACCCCTGAAACGTTCAAGAGGGAAGAAAACCCCAAAAGAAAAATATAATATATCTAAAGGAAAGCTGCTATCACCACATTAAATGCACCGCAGCTACTTTTCTTGCCGCATTTATGTGGAGAAAACCCTTGAACAGTAATCCCTTAGCAACCGCAGCTCACAGAAAGCCAAAGATGATGCTAGATGGAACAGGTACTCAAATAAGGGTTTAGATGGCCAACAAGTATAAGATTAAGATGGTCCGAGGAGGACTATATAACGTGAAAAACCCTCCATGAAAGAGGGGTGGGGGGGGGGGGAGAAAAAATGGTAATTAAATCGGCCATAAAGCTTTAAGTATAGAATACCAAAGAATCAGCATCCTTGGACCAATCTGAGAGCATTATTCCTTAACAGACTTTTGTTATCTTTTTCTTTTTGGCAACAAAACCTGTTTTTCTGCCACTTGGTTCACATGAGCCTAGTCCCCCAACCCATTCTCTACAAATTTAATTGTTTTGGGCTGCTTGGGCCTTAAATCCACACATCCATAGGACCATAAGTCAAAGTCAGGTCCCTACAGTATCAACAAAGAGAAATTAATAGTACTTTGAAACAAATGATCTTTCTTTTACACGTCTCTTGGTAAGAGATATGTCACTTGAATAACAAATAAGTTCTATTCAAGAGACACAACTCTTCTGTCTCTTCATTAACAAATAAGCAATGAATCAATGCTTATATCATTGATTTTCATATGTTTGAATTAATTTATTTTATTGGCTCAAATTAAATTGCCCATCATAACTTGTTAAATTTTTGCTATATGCGTCCGTGTATTGTAGTATGACTTGTTTAACACGTTTTTTTTAACCAATATATCTCCTTTGAAAACCCATTAGTATGGATGAATTTGATATAATATGTGATAATTATTTGATCATCCCTCCTTACAAGTTACAAGTTTACTTGAAACTAATTACACTCTTATGACCATACTTGTCTTTATTCAAATCATATGGTTACATTAATAGTTATTTTGAGACCCTATGGTAATAATCAAAAGACATTACTCTTAAGTCCTAGACAAATAGCATACAAATTATCATACTTCGAAAAGATACAATTCTAAAACGATAACACCAAATTAATTACAATTCTATTAATAATATTTTAAAGGAGTCTAGTAATTTGGTTATAAATAAGGAATAAAGTTTTAAGCCTTTATCGTTCTCTTAAATTATACTTTAAAAGAAGAAATTTTCTAACATTAGGTAAAATCAATTGATGAAAAAATTATGACAAAACTTGTGGTGGGGATGATGGAGCTTGTTATCCTTATTCTTATTGATCTACAAGCTAATGTCTCTGCCTCTAAATTTTCCAATCCATCTTCACTTCCTAATCCGCTTTCTCATCTCTCTAGGCTTGATCATGATCATGGCATTATTAATGATTGCATTTTAGAAAAACATGAATATTGTCTAGATTACTCTAATGAATGTGGAATTTGTATTCTACGGGGTTTCGAACACTGCATTCGTGACTTGGTCTATCTAAGTGATCCAAAACGTCTCGTTGCTATAAAATGCATAATTGATTGCCTCAAAAAGATAGAGATGACCATGATTTTGGAAGCACTTTGGTAACTTCTTATGTAAGTCAATCTATGAGATAGAGTAAAATGGATACCCCAATTATAGATTTGGTAAGTAGTTCTCTCTCTCTCTCTCTCTCTCTCTCTCTCTCTCTCTCTCTCATTTATGGCGCTAGTTTTTGTTGTTTAAATTACACATGAAAGATGAATTTATAGGTCAAATAGTAAATACTGTTTGATTAACGTGAAATTTGTTATGTGTGTTAATAATATAGAGAACATGTAATTCAATGGTTGGATTTTCAACTTATTTATCTAATAAAAAGTTATTAGGTAATATAACATTTTTTTTAAGTTACATCATGTGTAACTTCAACCCAGCCCCATTGTTGGTAAAAAAATGTTCAAAATATCCAATTCTAGATAGATGTGAGGGCTTTAGTTAATAAGTGATGAGAATTTTTTTGAGACATCATGACTTCAAGTTATTATATAGAATGAAATATGACTCATGTGAATGGAAACAGTTGTGTGATTTGACTAATGTCATTTTACCCCTTAGGTTATTCATGGAGTCTAAATAAATAAAAACAATAATTAAGTGCCTCATCCATACTACTTATTATAGTTTTCATAATCAGATCGGACCGATCGATTCAATCAGGTTAACTAGAAATTGGACGTCGGGCCGATCTTTTATGTTGGAAACTTGACTGACACGTTAACCATTAAGGTAAGCCAGCTTCTTGGGTCTCTATGTTACAAAAAATTATTATATATATAATTGAATTAATAATTTTTATTTTGTTACGGTTTGACTTCGGTTGGATATTGGTATGACCGTAAAAATCTTGAACCTCTCAATTTTTCGATTCTTTAAGCGATCCAAATTTCAAAACAATGCTACTTATAAGAGGATTCTCTAGTTTGGTACCAAAAAAAAAAAAAAAAAAAATTAGTTGCTCTAAAATAAGAATTGCTACATCCACAAAACCTTTACAACAAATTATAGGTTATTAGTTATTATTTGTTCTAATTAAAACTTACCACTGAAATTACTTCTTTGCCCACTATTAGTAGCCAATAACAACTTGCCAGCTAGAATTTATAATGAAAATGGTGTAGACATAACATTTCTCTTCTAAAATACTTCACACAACTTACTGAACTCAAAACACCCTTGTCTTTTAGTTAAATTATTTGAAATAAAAAAGTCACACATATGTTTTACTATTTTTAAATCTAACCAACTTTGTCATAAAATAAAAAATACTAACACTCATACACTACTATCATTTTGAATTCAAGGTAAATCCTAATTTTTAGGCTCTTTTTTTCTTTTCACTATTTGAGTTACCATAAAGAGCGGATTAGTCATAGGTTGAAACTATCTCTTAAAAAAAGAATTACCACCTTTTATTTTAAATTCAAAATTTTAAAACATTCACAATGGTTTAAATGTAACTTTTATACAAGTACTATAAGTGGAATTTACTACTAGTAAGTTCAGGACCTATTCATTTTTCCAAAAAATGCTAAATTACAAACTATTTTACAACACTTTTTATGAATTGTTGATATGGTGAGTAATTATTGGTAATTGAAAAAGTGATGTTAATCATAGATCTATATGAAAATCAGTAAAAATTGGACACATCAACCATTTATAAAAATGTTATAAAATAATTTGTGATGATAACAATATTACTTCTTCTTTTTTCCTCCCTGTCCTTGATTTTCTTGCCGTGGATGATGGATCTGATTATTTAGATTTATGGAACAGGTCAAGAATATTTCAATAGATTAATACGTTAGAGGCTTAGAGCTATTTTAGGCGATGTCTTGCAGCTTTCATTCTCTCTTATAACCAAGGCCAGTTATAGAAACGTTGCAAATAAGTGGGGCATAAAGCACCTGGTTTTTCAAAGGTCAACATGACGTTGATGTACCAATTCATTTTTAGGTCCATACAATTTCTGTCCTCAATGATGAGGAGTTGAGCAAGCTGATAGGAACACTCACTATTGCCAATCCAGGTGTTTTGCCCATTATTAATCTTGATTTGTTGCCTAAGAGGGGAAGGTGACATTGAATCGGCATCTGAAGTGTTTTTGGGTCTTTGTTATAGTAAATTTGATGTTCAAAGTTTGGGATATGGTAAATAAGATTCAAGAAGACAATGCTAATCTCTTCATCATTTTTAGAATCATTTAAATTGATCTCCTATTTTAAAAAAGGTAAATTAAGCCCAAAAGAAAAGGGAAAAAAATGAATGAAAATTCAATTCAAGCATGAATTTTAATTATTGGGGATCCAATAAACCACAACCACTCAAATTCTCCTAACACTGCAAACATAAGACTCAAAATTCCAGCTGATTTGAACATAGAGAACCATTCGAACCTAGTTCCTATTAACTGGTTGATGATATGCTAAAGAAGATTCAAGAAGACAATGCATGTATGATGTATCAACCAGTTTTGGGATCCAATTTTTATAATGTATAATTAGATAACTAGATTTTCTTACCATAAAAGAATATTCTTGACAAAATTTTAAATTGACATAGATGTCAAACTTTTCCTTCTAAAAAACAAAAGATGTGGAACTCTTGAATATGAAACCATTTTCCCCCGAACATTAAAATTCCATTCCGCTATTTTGTAGGTGATTGTTAGAGATTTAAAGTGTCTTACAGACCATTCAAACGATCTAATAAAAGGTGTTCTATACAACAAGTTTCCCAACTTCTCTAGATGCATGTTAGGCATTGCCATTGCAAAGCTACCAGATGTGTAGACGGGTTGGTGAGGTTGGGAGTTAATCAAACCTCTTATTTTGTGTTGTATGACAGTCCTTAAGTTTTTATCAATCGGAATTGAATGGAGTGTTTTAAACACGCTTTGTCCTTTTTCTTTTTTCTTTTTTGAAGACAACACGCTTTGTCTTGAAACTAGCTTGGTTCTCTAGTTTTTAATGCATCCCCTTTCTACCAAAAAAATTAATAAATAAAATACATTATACAATATGCTTAAAAACAAATTCAGATTCAATTATTAAAACAAAACAAAACCAAAAATAATAATAATAATAAAGAAGATGGAGACAAAATCCATTTCTTTCATGTCACTTTGCCATCACTTTCGAAAATCAGTAAAGTTTAGTTGACAATAATTCGAGAGGATGATCATTAAGATGGAAGAGGCAAGAACCTTCTTCATAGCCCCTATAACATTCTTTATAAACTTGTTTAAAGTTTGAATAACTTTGCCTTCAAACTATATGTTAAGACAATGGCAAAAAAGGAAAAGGTTCATTGAGTGGCTTTTGCTTTGATTCACAACCACAACAAAGAGGCCTGCCAACCCTGTATCTCTTCCTCTTTACTGCTAATAATGAGACTTCCAATAATTGCATGTGAACTGTACCACCTTCTGTATCCCTTTCTTTTTAATCTTGCTATCACTGCCTCTTGTTCCAGGAAAAAGAATCCTTGCAGTGTAAAATGACTATATTTTATGTGTTTTCGGTTAAATATATATTATAAATGGTCAGACCAGTTATTACATGATATTTTGTACATTGTTAAATTTAAGAAATAAAATCTAAACAATGAAATAGACTGTTTCCGTTTGAAGTATAATAGAGCGGATTGTGTCTCATGTAATTGACTTCTCTTAATTACCCTCAGCTAAACATTACTAAAATTGATATCAATTTTACTACCAAAAATTTAGAAAGTGACAATTAAATGCGATTGTTTCCCTTATTTATTACTACTATATTAAGTGGTTACAACGTTATAGATAAATTTTTTATTTTTTTTATGAAAAAAGAATTGATACATCAATTTTTAAAATTGTAAAATCTTATTATCACAAGTAGTACTATTTTCTTCCACTTGGCTTTGTTTAGATATTTCCCCATCCTTTTAGCAATCTAATCTTGGACTCTTCCTTTGGTTTACCTTTTTAGTTCTACAAAGAGAGTAATACTCGTGCTCCTTTTCACTGTACCTTCCTCAATGGCAAGGTAGAAAACTATATAGTTAGGTGAATAATAAGTGATAGAATGGTCCATTTTCAAATTCAAAGCTAGAAGATCGATCACAAATGCAACTTTGTTCTCGCTATGGAGTAAGGTCCCCCACCATTCCATGTTATTGTTGAGACCTGGAATATGTGAAACTAAAGAGAGCCGACAATTTACCCAGAATGTCATCATCAGCAAAATTCAAAGAAAAGATGATTGATGAATGTACATTATTTTTAGTTTTATTCATCCAAAAAAGAAAGAAAATCATGGAGTTAGTTTCAATTAGAATGGCCCACCCTCCTTATTTGCCCTTCCAAAATGTCAATGATGATTCAAGATGATCGACAACTGTCTTCTTAACCATGCGTACTAGCTGCAGCAGTTCCTATGGCTCATGGGTCCCAAATTCAGACTCCTTTTATTAGACCAAAATCAACCTCATCCTCATGCATATTCCATAGCTAGGTGAAATGGTTTGGTCCTGTTTATCCAACCTGTACTCTCACTTTTTCTCAAAAAAAAACCTGTACTCTCACTTAGTTTACAGCCTCTACGGACTAGACGTACTCAACCCAAACTCATTACCAAATCAATCACTTTCTTTAGCTTCACAATTCTCTACCCAAAAAAAAAAAAAAAAAAAAAACAGTTAAGGTCGCAATAATTATTACAGAATATTTCACAAGTTATTGTTAATAATAAATAATAATAATAATAAAGCAATATTAGCAATGAAAACAAGATTGCGTCTAACATTGGTGTCGGCAAATTGTTGTCCATATGCTTCTTCAACTTAGATGGCAAGGAGTTGATGAGTATATGTAGTAACAGTAGGGAAGGGTGTAGCATAGTATAATGTGAGGAAGATCTGTTAGAGATATATTAGACATATTAGTCTAATGTAATAAGCTCAAGCTCACTCCTATTTATACTAGTAATTTAGGGTTTAGTCGCTTATATATACTCATGTTATAGTTCATTATAACACAGGTTATTTATTCTAGAATATACATACAACATGGTATAACACATTGCAAATTATCTTTGTATTATTGTTAGTGTAAACAAGATTGTGTTTAACATTGGTGTTTGCAAATTTTAGTCCATATGCTTCTTCTTTTTTTAGAAATAGTCCATATGGATTTAGATGACAAGGAGTAGTTTTTTTTTTTTTTTTGGAGGAAAAGATGACAAGGAGTTGATGAGTAATTACAGCAGAAAGAGTGTGCCATAGTATAATGTGAAAAAGATATAATTGTGGCCACATCCTATTATATTAGTATATTAATACCTAGAAAACATGGATAAAGCAACACACACATTCAAAATCACAATCTTATCAGCTTATAAGCAGAATAAATCACCTTATTTTATTATAATCTGGTGGACTGGAGCAACGAAAATTGAGAAGAGTATTACCTAGGACTGTATGAGTCCCCATGACACAAAATATTCTTTAAACATTAAACAGTACTCTTAAAGTTAAAACACTCTAAAAAACTATTTAAAGGGTAAGCATTCCAAAGCAACTTTTTTTTTTATTTGCCTCAAGTTCTGTTTATGTATATATGGTACTAATTTTATTCACGAGAGGCACAGGCTGCACCAAAATGACATCTTTAATTAAAATGGTAGTAAATTAATAATAGTGATAGCTACATTAGAATATGGGAATATCCCTGACTTTTACGGTGGGATATTGTGCATGAAAAACAGTGTGTTTTTTTTTATAATTTTGATATACAAAGAACAAAGTTATGCAACCCCACGTGTCTTACATATCAATTGTCCATGTACCTACCTCGACAATAGATATATGTGTATGAAAAAGCCATGTACAAATCAAATCAGCAAGCAAAACCCACTAGCTTTATTTTTAGCAAATTAAAAGGCCGTAAAAACATGTTGACACGTGTGTGCAAAATCAGCCTTTAAACACTTGAGAGAGCTGCAGATGATGATGACAAGTCCCCGACACAAATTAACATCAAATTTCTCTTTAAAAAAAGAATTGAAAAACTGTTGCAATTTTCAATACCAAATCCCACTTTTAATTTTACTACTAGTTTCTCTTTCTTCTTTTTACTTTTTACTACCGTCCCTGTCGACATTGACCAATTTGGCTAATTCTTTACATACCACTCTAGCTTTAGTTGTAGATTAGGCTATATATAGTCATAGTTTTTTACTTTTTAGTATTACCTAAAAGGTTAAATTAATTAAAGAAAACTTATGTGCCAACTGAAGTCAATCCGCATGAAGGTTCGAGACAATTTATAATTAATTTTTTTCATTAAATTTGAGGGCGTTATATATGCAGTGAAATTGTTTATTGCATTGGAAACAAAGTTAAACTCTCCAAACTTTTCATATATATATATATATATATATTGGTGTGAATTTTATATATTTTTTTTTATATTTTTAACATACACATCAAATTTTGTTCAAATCAGATGTTATTTAATATTCGATCAATGAACTTATTTTTTATACACAACTTTAGATCACAAAACTTGAAATTTTAACATTTATTTAATGATATAGTTTTGGATCTTTAATCTTCTTGAAATTTTGCAAGTATAAAAGATATAATAAGAACATGTAATCTAATTGTTAGATTTTCAAAATTCACACTCAATATAAAAATATACCAAAAGTTTGTAGAATTTATCTCTAAACTACTACTTTGAAGATAAACTTTATTATTATATTAGGAATAATACAATCTTTTTTCTAATTTGAAGTTCATAATAAAGATAAAAGGCATTGAATATACAAAATAATTCCTCGTTGATTCGATATATATATATATATATATATATTGGTTAAAGGGAAAAAAAATTAAATAGCAAGCAACCCAGCAGCCAAGGCAGCTAGGTCCGAACAGAGTCTGTAACAAAAGGACCCCGAAGAATCTCTAATCAAAATAGGGCCAACCGCAAGAACCCAAGAGATGAGAATAAAGCTAAGCCATCCATGACTGCCCAAAGCTCGGCCTTCAAACTATTGGCTCGACCAATGGATCTAATGAATCCTTTGACTTAAGATCCATGGTGATTCCTGATTAGAAAAAAAATATTGTTTTGGTCTCTTCGGTTCCTATATAGGACAAAAATATTTTATAGTGCATGTTAATTAGTTTGGATGATTGTCTACACATAGATAGATACCATTTTGTTTTTGGTCTCACAGACTCGATTCATTGTATCTCCTGTTGTGACTTGTGAGAGGAAATTTTCTCAACTATATAATATTATATGCTTATTGGAGGCTATTTTTTTCTTTGAAATAAGAAAAGATTACATCTAAAAAGAAATAGGTAAGAAGAAAGTCAATATTATGTTCTCATTTCTCAAATGATTATTTTCTCGCCATTATGGGCCTTGGGTCAAACCAAGGATCCCATGGTGAGATGTTCAAGGAATTTATGACCTTTTGAATCAACGTAACCAAGTCCAAATAAATTCAACGGTCATTAAATAAAGATATTTTATTTATTTTAGAAAGATGAATCGGAACCTTAGTTAAACGTTACATTTTTTTTTTTTTGAGAAAGAGTTACATAATTTATTTGGAAAATAATTTTATTTATTCAAAATAGTTACATTTTATTATTCCATTTAAATATTATAAACATAAAAATGTAATTAGTGTTTAAATCACAAACATAAAGATATAATTAGTGTTATATTATTTAAAATTTTAAAGGACATTGTATTATATACACAGTTAAATACTGAAAATATAAAGAAAATATTTCTAGCTTTTCAATATATTTTGAAAAAAAAAAGAAACCCACAATAGAAAAGGAGATGATCATGATATGATCAGTGTTACTTTAGAATAATACTTCAATACAAACATTTCCTTATGATGGTGTTCATGTATTTACATGATGAAAAGTTATGAACAAATATTGATAATATCATTATAATATTTGGTGTATCATGATTACTGTGAGCTGAATGATAAATAGGGTCATAAGAAGCTAATTAACATGAACTAATCAACAAACCTACAATTTTAATGCAAATACCACTTGAAACTAAACTTTTTCTTACAAACTTATATTAGGGTGTTAATCAAAGTGATTCAATGACACTTATCCCCGTATAATTTGGATTTTCCCAATTATTACAAGATAAAGATAAAAAGAAAAAAATTTCTAATCAAATGAAAAGGATCAAAGCAAATAGAGCCAGGCTTTTATCTCCTTTTTAGAAAAAGGAAAAAAAAAAAAAAATACTGTTTTTATATCAGCAACATTCCTATCAAACACTATGCGACAAAAGCAGAATTATTATTAATTTAATGAAGAAACTAACAAAAGATACAAAATACTCAACCCCACCAATTCAAATTTCCATTGCCCAAAGAAGAGAAATCTCAGTACTCTAATTGAAAGAACAAAATAATTTCACATAGATTCCTCCCAAATCAACAACACTCTACGTCTACCACAACACAGACAAACCCCACCTAATTTCACACTCACACCTACTAGCCCACTTGTACCACTGTCAATATACCTCACTTGTCTCTGTCTCTCTCTGCCCTTCACTCTATTCCTTCCACGCTTTACACAATAGTACCCTACCCCCAATTCAAGAGTAATATCATGGAGAAAATATTTTGACAGAAATCTTGTAAATTAATTATTTACTAATTACTGCATATGGTGAAAAATGTTATACCCTTATATTTATTATCATTTTAATAGTAAGAATATTACAAATTTTAATTATATATCATATAAGCTTATAAACTTAATTTTCACTCAACAATCCAAAAAAAAAAAAAAAAACTTATGTGTCACTTACAAAAAAAGAAAATACTAATTACAATATTTTTTTAGTTTATGATTCAGTAATTTCTCACTCGACAAGATAATCCTTAAACGCAACCTTCTCCAATACTAATGGTGACTAGGACCCAAAGTCACTTATGATGAGACGGACAACGACTTATAACTAACTGACAACTAAGGTTAGTTTATTTATTACCCCTAATCACACTCATTATAATTTATAAGTCATTTTTATGTTTTTCAAAAAAAAAAAAGTCATTTTTGTAGTAATAACAAAATGCTACTAATAAAATCTTTTATAGTTAAAAATTAATTAATATCTTAATTCGATAATATTAAGCTCTCCTCAAGAGCAGAATCATAAATTGAAACTATTTATAAAAAAAAATGCTAATTTCTGTCTTTTGGTCTTTAACCTCTGCTGAATTCTGCTAGTACCATAGTTGATAGTACTATCATTTTCCCCTCACCCACATGGGCCACACACTGGACTCTCTCTCACAGTATCTCTAGATTCTCTACTCCTGCTACCATACTATTCCCATACCATCACAATTCACACACTCTCCCTCCCTCTCCCTCTCCATTCTTTTTAAACTTCCTTCACTGCCAAACCATTCACACTCTCTCACTCACACACACTCCCGAAAATGGCCCCTTCTCTCACCTTCTTTCTCCTCCTTCTCACACTCACCCTCACCACCTCCACACCCACACCCACTTCCAAACCCAAAACCTTCATCATCCTAGTCAACCCAGACTCCAAACCCACCATCTTCCCCACTCACACTAACTGGTACTCTTCTCTTCTCTCCACCAACACCACCACAACCTCCACCATTCTCCACACCTACTCCACCATCTTCCACGGCTTCTCCGCCACGCTCTCTCCATCCCAAGCAGCCTCCCTCAGCTCCCACCCCCACATCCTCTCTCTCCTCCCCGACACTCTCCGCCACCTCCACACCACTCGCTCCCCTCAATTCCTCGGCCTCAAAACCTCCGGCAACTCCGGCCTCCTCAAAGAGTCCGACTTTGGCTCCGACCTCGTCATCGCCGTCATCGACACCGGCATTACTCCCAACCACAAGAGCTTCAACGACGAAGACCTCGGTCCCGTACCCACCAAATGGAAGGGCCACTGCGTCGCCAGCTCAGATTTCCCACCTTCTTCTTGCAACAAAAAGCTCATCGGAGCGAAGTTTTTCTCTCAAGGCTACGAAGCCACCAACGGTAAAATCAACGAAACCGTCGAAACCAAGTCTCCAAAAGACACTGATGGTCATGGGACCCATACTGCCTCCATCGCCGCCGGAAGATACGTTTTTCCGGCGTCAACTTTAGGCTATGCTCGTGGTGTGGCCGCCGGGATGGCTCCGAAGGCCCGTTTAGCTGCTTACAAAGTTTGCTGGAACTCTGGCTGTTACGATTCCGACATTCTCGCCGCCTTCGACGCCGCCGTAGCTGACGGCGTCGATGTCATATCACTTAGCGTTGGTGGCGTTGTTGTGCCTTACCATCTCGATGCAATAGCTATCGGAGCTTTTGCTGCTGCTGATGCGGGGATCTTTGTATCTGCTTCCGCCGGAAATGGCGGCCCCGGAGCTCTCACGGTGACGAATGTGGCTCCGTGGGTTACCACAGTCGGTGCTGGAACGATTGATAGAGATTTCCCGGCGGATGTGAAGCTTGGGAATGAGAAAATCATTCCGGGTATGAGTATTTACGGCGGGCCGAATTTGGTTCCGGGTCGGATGTACCCGTTAGTGTACGGTGGGAGTTCTCAGACAGGCAATGGCGGTGATGGGTACTCGTCGTCTTTGTGTTTGGAAGGTTCATTGGACCCCAATTTCGTAAAAGGAAAAATCGTGTTATGTGATAGAGGCATCAATTCAAGGACTGCAAAAGGCGAGGTTGTGAAGAAAGCTGGAGGGGCTGGAATGGTTTTAGCAAATGCGGTATTTGATGGTGAAGGATTGGTGGCTGATTGCCACGTGTTGCCCGCGACGGCGGTGGGTGCAGCCGGCGGTGATGCGATTAGGAATTACCTTACGCAGGCGAAGAAGCCGGTGGCGACTATTGTATTCAAAGGAACTAGGCTTGGAGTCAGGCCTGCACCTGTGGTGGCATCGTTTTCGGCTCGAGGGACTAATCCGGAGACCCCGGAGATAGTGAAGCCGGATGTGATTGCTCCAGGGTTGAATATTCTTGCAGCTTGGCCTGATAGTGTTGGTCCATCTGGGATTCCATCGGATAAGCGTAAGACTGAGTTTAATATACTGTCCGGGACTTCAATGGCTTGTCCTCATGTGTCTGGTTTAGCAGCACTGTTGAAAGCAGCACACCCAGAATGGACTCCAGCTTCAATAAGGTCAGCTCTTATGACCACTGCTTATACTGTGGATAATAGGGGTGAGACCATGATTGATGAGTCTACTGGAAATGTTTCGAGTGTGTTGGATTATGGGGCTGGTCATGTCCACCCTGAGAAGGCTATGGATCCTGGACTAGTGTATGATATTAGTTCGTATGATTATGTGGATTTTCTGTGCAATTTGAATTATACTACTAAGAATGTTCAAGTGGTTACTAGGAAGAATGCAGATTGTAGTGGGGCAAAGAAAGCTGGTCATGCTGGGAATTTGAATTACCCTTCATTGTCTGCAGTGTTTCAACAATATGGGAAGCATAAGATGTCTACTCATTTTATTAGGACAGTGACGAATGTTGGGGACCCAAAATCGGTTTACCAAGTTACAATTAGGCCGCCTAGCGGAATGATGGTGACGGTGCAGCCGGAGAAGCTTGCTTTTAGGAGGGTGGGTCAGAAGCTGAGTTTCCTTGTAAGGGTGCAAGCCAGGGAAATTAAGCTCTCCCCTGGAAGCTCTACTATGAAGGGGGGTTCTATTGTATGGTCTGATGGGAAGCACACTGTCACCAGTCCCATACTTGTGACACTGCAGCAACCTCTCTAGGAGTGTTTATATTTTTGGAGTTTTGGGTTTAGGAATTTTGCTCTCCTTATAGAATTTTTATATAAATTATCTCCATATGTATCATGATGATGTGTTATTTTTTTGTTTTTTTGTTTTTTTTTTCCTCTTTTGTAATGTTTTCTATTTCAGAAAACTGGTGGGTTGGTTTTGTAATGCACAATAGATTTGTATCCTTGTTTCTGTAAGATTAACAATCAAGAATGAATGTAAAATGCTTTCCATCAAAAAAAAAAAAGAATGAATGTAAAATGCTGTGTGATAATCAAAAGATCTCTTTTCCTTTCAAATCATATATTGCAGGGATCTCATAACTTGTTCTATTGTCTGCTTAGTCAAAGATTTTGGTAATTGCATGTGCAAAAGAGAAAGCCGGACCCCTTGTAGATGTAATTTTAAAGTCAAGGTATCTAGCATACAAGCTCACAGCCTAACAACAAAGACATCATGATAATGACAATCATTCGGACAAAAATCATGTGGGGTTTACCTGATGGCAGTAATAAATGGGCATAGCAATTGTTTATTTGGTAGTATTTCGCATGTGTGTTGCTTTTGACTCAGGACCGGGATATTTATTTAGTGTCAACACTCAACAACCGGGTGGTCAAGAAATCATTACTTTTTTCTCGGGAAAATAGGACAAAATATTTAAAGAACTTTCAGTTCATTGAATCAAGCTTCAAATCCCACTTGGGATGATCACATTTGTATATTTGAGCAGAGAGATACTGCAGGTTTGTATATCAAACATCCAGAAGAGAATGGAGATAGGCTTTGGTTTGTATATCAAACATCCAGAAGAGAATGGAGATAGGCTTTGTTAGAAGCTGCAGTGAACATAGCTGGAGGCTGGAGCCATCAACTACATTGTGCATGTATGTGTGTGTGTGTGTGGTCACATTGAACCCCAACTCTCTTGGGACACAAAATGAACTTATTACTCATTTGAATTTACTTAATATGCATGTTTATCCTAACCAGTTATTTAATTCTATAACTAAAATATGCTGCATAATAAATGCTATTGATTAAAACCCGAGTGGAGCACAATCAATGGCTTCACTTCATGGGGCTGTCTGCTTTTAAGTGGGAACTTAATCGATGATGTTTGTTATTCATCCGTTAAATAAAGCAAACTTAGCTGGAAAGGACTCCTTGTTGAGAAATTACTTTACATCCATGGGCCATGTTAACACGGTTTCAGCTGGCTTTTGTTGTTCTATTTGCTTCGTCAATCATGGTGTCTCCTTCTTATGCTGTACGAGAAAAGTCTTTTTCTTTTTGCTTAAACTCTATAGGGCAGGAAGACCTCATGCTTTGAATTTTGATTCAATGGCAATCTAATATTTGAACACTAAGTGCGTTTGGATTAGTTTTTTCCCGTTAGTTCATTAACTTTTTGTGGTTAATGTATAATTTTTTAGAGTCTCACTTTTCTTTATATATAATTGTATTTTTCTAATTACATTATGTATCCAAGGTCTGCCTAGAACTATGGTGCTCACAGCTCTGCTCAAGCTCTTTGGAGTGATTGGTCAGAACCCAAACTCAGCCTAATAATAGATCATGCAAAGCCACTGTTTTTTCTCACAAATTAGAAGCTACCCTTATAGCTGTAATTTGACTAGTTGAGCATTTTTGCCAAAGAATTATGTACACTCAAAAGAAACAAAATGGGTGGACAAAACCTTTTGAGTTTTGATGTTGATGTGAAGTGTAGAGTTGGCAATTTAAATTCAAATCTATTCCATCTTATTCCGCATTAGATATAATTAGTATGCTGGAAATTTAAATTCAAATCTATCACATTTTATTCCATATAGTAAGGCTAGATATAATTAGCATGCCTATAAACATTTGATATTTCTTACAATAAAAATTCAGCCATTCAGGCATTATCTTAAAAGGATGATCCATTATATAAATGGGAAATGTTAACAAGCATCGACCGATGCTGGTTAAGGTGCAAAAAAGTTTTTTTTTTTTTTTTTAAATGTCAAAAAAATAAAATAAAAAATAAAAAACACCAAATGATACTTATAAAGTTGAAAAAATGAAATACAGGGGTAAAAAAAATTATCAGAAAAATTTCAAAAAAGTTATTAACAGACACCTTGTCGTGCCTGTTAACACAACCTTATATAAATTTATGTCTTTCAATATAATGCCAATAGAGTGGAGTGTCTTCAACATTTGACATCATCTAGAGCTCAATAAATTATAGTATAAAAATTAATATTTTCAACTTTTTTATTTATAATAATTACGAATAATTGCATTCAAGAAAGCCCAAACTCATCTCTATCTTTAGGACAAAAGATATAATTAATAAGTGAGGAGATGGTCAAGGCCCATCCCAGATACAATGAGCAGCCTAGCTGGTAATATTATGGGCCTAAATCCAAACAAGAAAGGGATCTCAAAATAGATCTAATAATAGACATTATAATTACTATACCATTTGGAGGAGCTAAAGAACAATGTTGCAAATTCTATTGCCTTTTTTGGATTAGGTATGTTAGATTTCGGATTCTCCGTATACTATCAAAGAGAATGAAGGAGAATAAAATGAATTTGTGGGAATCATCCTCTAGAATCTTAAGAAACTTTGTGGGATCAAGTCTCACTTTTCTTTATATATAATTGTATTTTTCTAATTACATTATGTATCCAAGGTCAGCCTAGACCTATGGTGCTCACAGCTCTGCTCAAGCTCTTTGGAGTGATTGGTCAGAACCTAAACTTAGCCTAATAATAGATCATGCAAAGCCACTATTTTTTCTCTCAAATTAGAAGCTACCCTTATAGCTGTAATTTGACTAGTTGGGCATTTTTGCCAAAGAATTATGTACACTCAAAAGAAACAAAATAGGGGGACAAAACCTTTTGAGTTTTGATGTTGATGTGAAGTTTAGAGTGGCAATTTAAATTCAAATCTATTCCATCTTATTCCACATTAGATATGATTAGTATGCTGGAAATTTATATTCAAATCTATCCCATTTTATTCCATATACTAAGGCTAGATATAATTAGTATGCCTATAAACATTTGATGTTTCTTACGATAAAAGTTTAGTCGTTCAGGTATTATTTAATGCATCATGTTAAAAGGATGATCCATTATATAAATGGGAAATGTTAACAAGTATAGACCGATGCTGGTTAAGGTGCCAAAAAAAGAAAAATTAAATGTCAGAAAAAGTCAAAAAAAAACACCAAACGATACTTATAAAGTTGAAAAAATGAGATAAAACTATAAAAATAAATAAATAAAAATTTTTATCTAATGCATTATGTTAAAAGGATGATCCTTTATATAAATGGGAAATGTTAACAAGTATTGACCGATGCTGGTTAAGGTGCAAAAATAAATAAATAAATAAAATGTCAGAAAAAGTCAAAAAAGACACCAAACGATACTTATAAAATTGAAAAAATGAGATAAAACTGTAAAAAAAACAAAACAAAAAAAAAATTGTTAGAAAAATTTCAAAAAAGTTATTAACAGGCACCTTACGGTGCCTGTTAATATTACCCTATATAAATTTATGTCTTTCAATATGATGTCAATAGAGTGGAGTGTCTTCAATGTTTGACATCATCTAGAGCTCAATAAATTATAGTATAAAAATGAATATTTTCAACCTTTTTTATTTATAATAATTAAGAATAATTGCAGATACAATGAGCAGCCTAGCTCATAATATTATAGGCCTAAATCCCAGCAAGAAAGGGATCTCAAAATAGATCTAATAATAGACATTATAATTACTATACTATCTGGAGGAGCTAAAGAACAATGTTGCAAATTCTTTTGCCTTTTTTGGATTAGGTATGTTAGATTTCGGATTCTCCGTATACTATCAAAGAGAATGAAGGAGAATAAAGTGAATTTGTGGGAATCATCCTCTGGAATCTTAAGAAACTTTGTGGGATCAAGTCTCACTTTTCTTTATATATAATTGTATTTTTCTAATTACATTATGTATCTAAGGTCTGCCTAGACCTATGGTGCTCACCGCTCTGCTCAAGCTCTTTGGAGTGATTGGTCAGAACCCAAACTCAACCTAATAATAGATCATGCAAAGCCACTGTTTTTTCTCTCAAATTAGAAGCTACCCTTATAGCTGTAATTTGACTAGTTGGGCATTTTTGCCAAAGAATTATGTACACTCAAAAGAAACAAAATAGGTGGACAAAACCTTTTGAGTTTTGATGTTGATGTGAAGTTTAGAGTGGCAATTTAAATTCAAATCTATTCCATCTTATTCCACATTAGATATGATTAGTATGCTGGAAACTTATATTCAAATCTATCCCATTTTATTCCATATACTAAGGCTAGATATAATTAGTATGCCTATAAACATTTGATGTTTCTTACGATAAAAGTTCAGCCGTTCAGGTATTATTTAATGCATTATGTTAAAAGGATGATCCATTATATAAATGAGAAATGTTAACAAGTATCGACCGATGCTAGTTAAGGTGCAAAAAAAAAATAAAAAAAATGTTAGAAAAAGTCAAAAAAGACACCAAACGATACTTATAAAGTTGAAAAAATAAGATAAAATTGTAAAAAAAAAAAACAAAAAACAAAAAACAAAAAAAAATTGTTATCTAATGCATTATGTTAAAAGGATGATCTATTATATAAATGGGAAATGTTAACAAGTATCAACCGATGCTGGTTAAGGTGCAAAAATAAATAAATAAATAAAATGTCAGAAAAAGTAAAAAAAGACACCAAACGATACTTATAAAATTGAAAAAATGAGATAGAGCTGTAAAAAAAAAAAATTTGTTGGAAAATTTTCAAAAAAGTTATTTACAGGCACCTTGCGATGTATAAATTTATGTCTTTCAATATGATGTCAATAGAGTGGAGTGTCTTCAACATTTGACATCATCTAGAGCTCAATAAATTATAGTATAAAAATGAATATTTTCAACCTTTTTATTTATAATAATTAAGAATAATTGCAAATACAATGAGCAGCCTAGCTCATAATATTATGGGCCTAAATCCCAGCAAGAAAGGGATCTCAAAATAGATCTAATAATAGACATAATAATTACTATACTATATGGAGGAGCTAAAGAACAATGTTGCAAATTCTATTGCCTTTTTTGGATTAGGTATGTTAGATTTCGGATTCTCCATATACTATCAAAGAGAATGAAGGAGAATAAAGTGAATTTGTGGGAATCATCCTCTAGAATCTTAAGAAACTTTGTGGGATCAAGTAGACGTTTCACAAGTTCACAATACGTAAGAGTCCCCAATTATGAAAATTGATGGGCCAATCTATAAAAGAGTAGGTAGTGAAAATTTTCAACTCAAATTCAAAGTTAGGGCTTTTTTCTTTTTCTTTTTCCTTTTAAATTAAAGATCATTAAATAAATAATGAAACCCTAATTCTGAAGCACTTTTTGAATTGAATTATCAAGATTTTCCAATTGTTGCAACTAAACAAATTAAAGAGGATAACAAACATGGATTGAGATCTAGCAAATCGTGTGCAATTGTTATTTATGGTTGAGACTGAAAGTTAGAAAAAGAAACTTACAATCTAGCTTTTGAATTTTATAAAAACAAAGTAAACAAGTGAAGAAGTTAAAAAAAAAAAAATGTGAAATGAATGAGAATAATTTGGATGAGATCCTGATCCAAAAATAGCATATAGCAGCTAAAGCCAAAAATATAAAACTAAAGTTAATAAATTAAACTAACTTGGCCAAGTCAAGGGGCCTATCAAACCAAAAGGCAAACTTAAATATTATATCTTTTTTTTTTTTTTTGAGAAAACTTAAATATTATATTGAATTGCTCTATACATGTATAAATATTATATGAAATGAAATGCTGTTTCTTTTTTTCATTTTATTTATAAACCAGAAATGCTGTTAGTTATTATTATTATTATTATTATTATTTTCAGAGTAGAAAATGCATGTTAATATAGACTATGAGTTGATAAATTATTACTTTATGTATTAAAACTCGTACTATAAACAATAAATTGTGCATTCAAAAAGTCCCACATACTAAACATGCACTCTATTGTTAGTGTGTCAAATTGTCATAACATAAGTTATAGACTTATAGCCTTACATAATAAGAGTATACATTCAGGTTAATTAATGGTTCCTCACACTGCTTTATCATTTCTCATTCAATAATTCTAATGCCATAGACTTTTAGACTTTGCCACAACTATTGATGTGATCTATTACTATTGATATGATCTATTGTAATTGATGTATAATAAAAATAGTACCATTGATGAATTTATGTAAAATTAACGTTTTCTCAATCAAAAGCTTACATTTTAGCAAGTTTTAAATATGGTTCTTGAAATTTTTTTCAAATATTTATTTATTGAGTAATGCTACAAACATAATTAAATTTCGTAACGTTTTTTTTACAAGAAGTGAGTTACCAAGTTTATATTTGCTTTCACCTACTAGCGATACTAACATCACTTTTTTTTACTTTCTCAAAAAAAAAAATCACTTTTTTTTATAATCATTAGTGAATTTATTTGGAACTTCTATATTTGGTGCCCAACCTGATAACCTCTGGATATAGAGCATTGGATGTTTATTATGGGTACAGTAGTCCAGATCCATGCACTCTCCAGCAAAGCTTCGCAACCAGGACCATAGGCCCAATTGCAGTAACAACAGGCCTTGTAAGTTGAAACATCCACTACAACTTTCTCAGAAGTTTCAAGTTTAGTTACCCATTTTAATGTGGGTTAGCAAACAGGCTTTTCTAAAGCATATTAACAAAAAATGGGCCAGCCTAGGTTTCAAACCTAGTCAGTTATTTTCAGAACAGTTGAGCAACAGGAGCATTATCTCAAAATAAATGACAAAGATATATATTCATATTCTCACCCAAAATAATTACGATATGGTTCCAATGTAAGCGTCGTCAATGTTCGACCTAACATGTGAATATGACACGATAAAAAACGTGTTACAAGCAAGTCAACTCACGTGACTCATAATAGACACGTTTAACGCATCAATTTATTCGTGTCAACCAAAAATGACACATTTAAAGTAACCCGTTTAACTCATATAACAAATAAATATTCATTTTATTCTAGATTTGTCAAATAACTTTTATATCCAACCTATATTTTAAACTTAAAAAGAAAGGCAAGTAATTACAAAAACTTACAAATGATATAATTAGAAATTGAAATAGGTTAAAGACTTGAGATGTATGCACTACTTTTGGGATATAAAAAAAAATACAAAGTATTTCTAGATAAATATTATATTCAATATTAAGTAGGTTGAAATGGGTCGTGTTATAGTTGCATTAACCCAACACAACCCGTTTATTATGCGTATCAAGTTGGTTGGGTCAGGTCAATCCGCCTTATTAACAGATAAGGTTAGAGATGAAGGATCATGACACAATTATTAAATAGGTCGAATTCGAATTGAGCTATTTAATCGAATACCCCTACTTCGACACGATACAAATTCGACGCGCTAATTCGAATGTACACTCCTATTCCAATGTCAATTTTGTGTAGGCCACTTTAAGAGCTAAATTTCGTCAAGATTTATCTTCAGAATCTTACCATGTCATTTCAAAGTTCAACAATGCTAGACTTTCCATTCCCAAATTAAAGGCAAAGCTACTACTAGTACTATCAAATATCAATCAAATCCCCAATAAAGCTTCACGGAGCTTCTAATAGTTGTACATTTAACATGTCTGAAACGACAGATTACTGCACTGATTATTGATTATATTTATGCTGCTACGAATCAATATATATGTGGCAACAAATTGTGTTTAGATTAATTTCCACAAATATAGGCCACCTAAACCTCACCATGACCATGTTTGTCTTATTCTCCCATATACTTCCGAATACTAATTTTGATAACACTTCTGGCCCTTCTTTTTGGGTGTTAATTAACAACTAATTTACTAAATACAATTTTTTCACGGCCGTTGAAATGATAAGTTGTTAATAATATACAAAAAAGTGTTATAAATGACTCAGAAATGAACTTATATGAAAATCAATAATAACTAATCACCTTAAATTCTTAATAAGTTATAAAAAATATTATGTTTATAGCATTAATCTTAAGTTGCTTACAATACATTATTAATAAAAAGATGGAAAGTTAGCTTAGAATAAAATTAGGAGGAAAATGTTGAATTGCAAAAGACAAGAGAGGATAACACTACTGTAGTGAACAGAGGAGTCCAGCTGCCCGAGTAAGTATATACAATTAAGAGAGGATAACACTACAATCTCTTAGCAACAAAGGTACCATCATTTTCATGATTTCATCACCAAGCTACCAACCTGTAAATTTTGACATCATTCCGCTTGATGAAATGCATTCTGCATGAAAATTCAATAAGATACTCATATTGTGAGAGAGGAATCCATGTGGTCCTATGCTTGGATTACATATATATAGTACAAGGCAAGATTTGAAAGGGCAATCCAATCTTTATGGGAATCCTAATATGCCGTTTCTTTTATAACAGGATTTTATGGGGGAAAAAAAATTATTTAAGAAAAAAGAGATACTTAATCTGGCTCAAATTGTTGAATTCCTATTTCATTTCAAGATGTCCCAAAAGTTCCTCTTTGAAAGTCTAAACCTTATAAACAGTATTCATCTTTTGTTGATCCTAGGTCTCATTTGAATATTTTACTTTATTTTCCATCAATCATGATTTGTCATATATTCATTTTTTCCTCCTTAGAAAACAACTAAAGTTTAAAATGATAAAAATAAAATAAAATAAAATAAGACACATGGTATGCTACATTTAATGGAGCATAAAGTAGAATATTAAGAGTATGACAAGATTTTTGTCTGTACTCATAATAAAAATATGCATACAATATATTGAAGGAGATTTAAGATTAGTTATTGATATATTTTTAGAACAAAATTAGTTCACTTTAGGGCCTGATTGGTAGAAAGTTTTTTTTTTTTTAAACAATATAAAAACAATTTCCAAAAAATTGAACTTGAAACTAGTTTTCAGATAATAATTTTTATATTTTACGTGTTTGCCTCCCACTTTTAAGTACAATTTTCAAAATATTAAAAACAAAAAATAATTGTTTGGGAGACCATTTCTATTTTTGAGATTTAAAAAAAAAATATTTACAAAAAGTAACATGTAAACTCTCTCGATTACTCTATTTTTGTGGATAATGATAAGGGAATAGAGCTCATCATGTATGTAAGGACCAGATTTGAGTCTCTAGCCCAAAAGATGGATGAACTTAAGCTCAAAAAGCCCAAAACAATGAATTTGTAGAGAGTGGATTGGAAAACTGAGTTAAAATGAGTTGAACAACAAATAAAGTGGACTCAAATGATAAGAACAGGAAGATAGATTTATTTAAACTAACGAAAATCGTCATTGGCACAATCTAAGGAGATCAGTTCTTATATATTTCTCACAAGTTTGACTATAAATTTAGTTCTTGATTGCTATAGTGTTTTTCTCTTAATTTCTCGATCTCCCTCTCTCATTGCCTCCTTCTTTTTTTATACTATCTTCCCCTTTCATTTCTACCCTCCACGTGCAGGCCAGATGGTTGGTGTTGATACTTGTCCCTAGGGGTGTGCACAAAACCCACCGACCCGTCAAACCCAACCCAACCCAACCCGACCCGCTGGGTTGGGTCGGTTTTTTAGGCTTGGTGGGTTGGGTTGGGTTATAAAAATTTTTTTTATGGTGGGTCGGGTTGGGTTTGGGTCATAAAATTACAAACCCGCCAAACCCAACCCGACCCACCCATATTTAAAATATATTTTATATTTAATAATTTTTTTGAATCAATTATAGGGCACTTATATATATATATATATATATATATATTATATTATATTATATTTAATAATTTTTTAAAAAAAACCAGCTATAGAGCAGCATTTCCTCAGTTCCTCCTACTAATACTAATTTAATATATATATATATAATATATTATATAATTAATAAATTTTTTTAAATAGTCAGTTCTTCCTATCTTATATAAAAGCCAATTAGTTCACAAAAATCCTAATAAATTACTATTGTTGTTTAGTTATTAGTATTGTTTACCTTTAAGGAGTTACATTGATACTAATCTTTAGGTTTTTTTAATATATTAATTTTTTTTTCTACTCAATTTAATAATAATAATAATAAAAATTTGTCAAACCCATGGGTTCAACCCGACCCAACCCAACCAATGTGGGTTGGGTTGGACTTATGTGATGGGTTGGGTTGGGTTGAATTTTTTTTGACCCACCATGGTGGGTTGGGTCAAAAAATCCCCTCAACCCGACCCAACCCGACCCATGCACACCCCTACTTGTCCCATCAGCACTTTCCTGAAGTCTTTGTGTATAAGCTGTAAGGCTGAAAACCACTGTTCATGTATCACTTCCACATTAATGCGGCTAGAGGGTTAGCTGCAGAGCATTCAATGGGGTGGTAACAGCTTTCTTCTTAGATATTTTAGGACTCCCCCCTGTCCTATGATTCCGTAATGCTTATCCGTATCAACAGAATTTCCTGGAACATTCTCCTGAATGGCAGACCATCTCTTCAGACCTCGGCTTTGGTTAGCCGAGGAGGTATTCATCTTTGGCACAACCTCCTAGGCCCTTATAACCAAAACTAGCTTTTTCTTCTACTAACATGGACTCCTTTGACAACGTTTATTCCTTCTCAGATGTACTTTCGTCCTCGGATTAGGCCCCAGGCCAAATATATACAAAGATAATGAGCTCCTAGGCCCAATACCCCTACAATAGCCCCTCAAGATTCTTCTTTTTGGCTCCTCGGGAAGAAAGGAGGATTTCGATGTAATGATGGTTCCTCCGCGCCCATTTTACATCACCTCTGATGGTACAGATGCCCTTTTTAACTTCTCAAGACCCGCTTTTGACGCTTCGGCACTTGAGACTCTCTCTCATTAAATTTTTATGTCTCCATGTCCCCCACATTCTATAGTGCGATGCGGATCTAACGGCTGGGGGCTTTGCTAAAACCTGGGTGGGAATTTTCCTGCTTGTAACTTTCTCTTTGATATAAATATCACTCAAATCAATCACTCATCTTACTTTAGCATTCATTTCTTTTTAGCGCACATACACTGAACCTGCAAACCTTCCCAACTCACTCGTGCCCTTACAAATACCAAAAGCCCGTCCGAGGGTACTTTTCTTCTTTCTGTAAGTCTTCACAAATCTCTACACTTTACTTTTCTATACACTTTTCTTTTCTTTGTGTCTTTTCCTCCTCGACTCTTCTTTCTTCTCATTATCTCCTTAGTATCTCCAAGTCTTTCTTAGAGATGGGTAGGTTCGCTTATTTGGTAGACTCCGAGGAGGGAATAGAGAGTTTTAGAGCTTTGTATAGGATTCCTTCAAGAACGTTCATTAAGTACTGTAAGGAGGGAGAGTGGCACGAAGAAAGGCAAGAGGGAGAAGTTGTGATCCCAATGATTGCCTTCATAAAGGGTGGGATGAGAATTCCCATGGGTACCGTAACCAGGGATTACCTTAGAGCCCATAGGTTAGCTCCCACCCAGTGTGCCCTAAACATGTTTAGGATCCTAGGGAGTGTAGGTGCCCTTACTGAAAGAATGGATTTAGGGTTGACGCACCATGATATCAACTAGGTTTACAACCTCCACCATTTGAAGGGACAGGGGTATTACCTAAAATCTAGGTACCCCGAGATTAGGCTCACTCAATATCTACCTGAATCCAACAAAGGCCTGAATAAAGATTTATTGGTCGTGTCAGGGGAATGGCATGATGGCCTCCCCTGTCTGACAAGAGAGGGGCAACCAAGTGGGGTTTCAGACTTAGGATGATTATTCTGAAGTTACCTCCTTTTTCCTTTTCCTTTTGTTTGTGTTTGTGCATGAAGTTCCCTCTGACTTGCATTATTCTTGATTGATGATGTTTTTTGTCTTTCCCAATGGTTTTGCAGACAAAAACGCTTCTATCCCCAACTTCAACCTTGTGTACCAGTAGAGTTTGGACATAATCCTGAAGGCCGAAATGTTTGTCCACACAGACGGTCAACTCAAGGTAGCCCACCTGATATTGGACTACATTCCAATATCTAAAAGTTTTCAGGTGCCAAAATGTGTTATCAACCGGAGTGGCCACTTCTTCTCACCCAGCCAACACAGAAGAGGAAGAAGTAGTTGAGGTACCTGATTCCGAGGACGAGTTTGAAGTCTTCAATCAAGCTTTGGCCCTAGAGACTTCAATTTGACCTCGACTATCCATTCACACCAATACTAGACGAGATGGGAATTCAATGCAAGCCAAGGTCCAACTTGCTAGACCTGATAGAGTCCCAACCGGAGTGGGAGGCTTAGTTTGGGCTGCCTTCCTAGGCCCTTCTCTCGTCGGACAGGGGAGGCCATCATACTATTTCCCTAACACGATCAAGAAATCTTTATTCAGGCCTTTGTTGGATTCGGGTAGACACTAAACCCAATTGATATCATGGTGGGTCAACCTTAATCTCATTCTTTCATTATAGGCATCTACACTCCCTAGGATCCTAAACATGTTTGGGGCACACTAGATGGGAGCTAACCTATGGGCCCTAAGGTAATCTCTGGTTACGATATCCATGGAAATTCTCATCCCACCCTCTATGAAGGCAATCATTGGGATCTCAACTTCTCCCTCTTGCCTTTTTTCGTGCCATTCACCCTCCTTACAGTACCTAATGAACGTTCCTGAAGAAATCCTATACAGAGCTCTAAAAATCTTTATTCCTTCATCGGAGTCTACCAAATGAGCGAACCTACCCATCCCTAAGAAAGACTTAAAGATACTAAGGAGATAATGAGAAGAAAGAAGAGCTGAGAAGGAAAAGACACAAAGAAAAGAAAAGTGTATAGAAAAGTAAAGTGTAAGATCTGTGAAGACTTACAGAAAGAAGAAAAGTATCCTCAGACGGGCTTTTGGTATTTGTAAGGGCACGAGTGAGTTGGGAAGGTTTGTGGGTTCAGTGTATGTGTGCTAAAAAGAAATGAATGCTAAAGTGAGATGAGTGATTGATTTGAGTGGTATTTATATCAAAAAGAAAGTTACAAGCAGGAAAATTCCCACCCAGGTTTCAATAAAGCCTCCAACCGTTGGATCCGCATCGCATCGTAGAACGAGGGGGACATGGAGTCGTAAAAATTTAATGAGGGAGAGTCTCGAATGCTAAAGCATCAGGAGCAAGCCTTGAGAAGTTAAAAAGGGCATTTGTACCATCAGAGGTGATGTAAAATGGGCCCAGAGGAACTATCATTACATCAAAATCCTCCTTTCTTCCCGAGGAGCTAGAAAGAAGAATCTCGAGAGGCTATTATAGGGGTATTGGGACCAGGAGCTCATTATCTTTGTATATATTGGGCCTGGGGCCCAATCTGAGGACGAAATTACATCCAAGGAGGAATAAACGTTGTCAAAGAAGTCCGTGTTAGTAGAAGAGAAAGTTAGTTTTGGTCATAAGGGCCCAGGAGGTTGTGCCAAGGATGAATACCTCCTCGGCTGACCAAAGTCGAAGTATGAAGAGATAGTCTGCCGTCTAAGAGAACATTCCAGGAAATTCTGTTGATACGGATAAGCATTATAGAATCATAGGACAGGGGGGAGTCTTGAAATATCAAAGGAAAAAACTGCTATCACAGCATTAAATGCTCTGCAACTAACCCTCTAGCCGCATAAATGTGAAAGTGATACCTGAACAGTGGTTTTCAACCTTACAGCTACTACACAAAGATTTCAGGAATGTACTGATGAGATAAGTATCAACACCAACCATCTGGCCTGCACGTGGAGGGTAGAAATGAAAGGGGAAGATAGTATAAAAGAAGAAGGAGACAATGAAAGAGGGAGATCGAGAAATCAAGAGAGAAACACTATTGCAATCAGGAACTAAATTTGTAGTCAAACTTGTAAGAAATATATAAGAACTGATCTCCTCAAACTGTGCCGAGGACGATTTTCTTTAATTTAAATTAATCTATCTTCCTATTCTTGTCATTTGAGTCCACTTTATTTGTTGTCCAACTCATTTTATCCTAGTTTTCCAATCCACTCTCTACAAATTCATTGTTTTGAGCTTTTTGGGTCTAAGTCCATCCATCTTTTGGGCTAGAGACTCAAATTTGATCCTTACAATGTACTTTATAAATATATATATATATATATATATATGTAATGATAAGTTTCAAATTTAAAAGGTGAGAATTATTTTTGTGGTAAAGATAAGCTCATCAATTTAAGAGATAAAAGAGTTTGGGAAAATATGTGGGGTCCATTATTTTTAACTTGTTTACAACTATGTTATTAAAAACATTTTCTGTATTCTGAAAAGTGAAAACACCCTTTTAGCCATTTTCAAAGTCCTGTTCTAAATTAGGAAAATAGGATACAGTTTTTCAAAAATTGTATTTACAATAAATTCAAGTATGGGACCCACCATTTTATCAATTGCAAAACCAAAAATTATATTTAAATACTCTTACCAAGCATATTCTTAGATTCTAATAATTGGATACCATAGGTTGAAACTCTTTCTTTAAAAAAAATAGAACTTAACTATTGTATGGTAAAATTTGAATTTATAACGTTTACTCCATAATAATTGTTTTTTATCCCAGTTGTATTTGAGTTGAAAACACCTATGTTCAAAAGATACTTTGTCTTTCCTAGTCAATATATAAGACTCTGTCATTAATTCAGCTTATGTAACATTTTTTTTCTTATTTTGGGATAAATTCGATAATTACAATGGAAATTTAACTCTTTAGTCATTTTTACTATGAAGTGCTAATTGAATTATAAAGGTAATGTTTTAGGATTTTCAGAACTGTGGAAAGATTCTCATATTTGGTTGTAAATCACACAGGAAATTAAATACTAGGGATATTTGGATTCCTACTCAACCCTCTTCTTGTAGAAATGTGGATTCCTTTTGAAACATGTGGGTATTTAGATTTCCAAGTTTGAAAGAAATTACATTTGTTATAAATTGACAATTTTATAACAAAGACATGATGTTGTGATTTCAACAAAGAACAAGAATTTCAATAGTTATTTTTGGATTATACATGTCATTTTGAAATGTTAGACTATAATATTAATGAATTTGTTTTTATTTGTAGTTTATATTTTGTTTGTCATTATTTATTTGGATAATAATAATAATAATTTGATATTGAGTTTACAAATTTAAAGATAATATGAAAAATAATAAATAATTTCTATAATTAAGTTACAAGATATCACCTTCTTAAGAATCTAAATGTGGGGTTACGTGAATTCCCGATATACGCCACCTAAACATTTTCAATAACCACTTGGATTTACTGTTAATGTACGAGTATGACGTGAAACATGCATGCACTTGCCCTTACTACACACTGTTGTACGAGATATATATATGAAATAATGAACTTCTTCTATTTTATTTTTTTGGTTTATCATGAAATATAATACTTCAACTAGGAGGGGAAGTTGTCCTCTAATGCGCCAAAGATAAAATAAGTAAAGATTAGAAGAGAAACGATTTAGCAAACATGTCATGTCATGTGATTAGCCTCCTGTTAAAATTAATTATATACCGAATGATAGTATTTTTAAATTTTAATATAAATGTTTCTTTCACTTTCGATCTGTGGAATATATCCAATGCTTACCTACTACCTAGTACCTTCGTTGTCGGGGCTCAACTGGAAAGGGTTAAATTTCCTTTTTTCATCAACATTATGTAGAATTATGCTACGGCAAAGTAATCAATTCTTTTTAATTTTGAAGAAGAATTTGCTATTGAAATTTTGAGTTTCTCAGAGTTAAACACTAGCATCTTTTATTATAATTTTTAAAAATTTAAGATATTAGGGCACTATTTAACTCAAAAACTTAAGCATATGAGTTTGAACCAAATTATGTTATATTAATTATTCATTTTTATCAAGTTTTTATTATTATCTAAAGTAGAACTTCCAATTAGTCTCCCCCTTGAATATAAGTATTTTTCTTAGCAATTCAAATGTCACATATTACCATTAATTTTAATGCTCACTAGTAGAGTGAATTTAGTACTTTACTCCATTAAATCCTGAATGACACTAGCATTTGATCCATCCTCTTTCGACTTAGTGTGACTCACTGATGAACATTTACCATGTGAAACCATCATCTCTAATACTACTTTTCTCAATTGTGAGAGTTAAAATACTAACATCTTGAAGAGTGTATCTATGAGGTTTATATATATATATATATATATATATTTTTTTTTTTATAACATGTTGGGTCACCACTTAATCATAAAGTTAAGCTTATGAATTTGGGCTCAATATGTTATTAACCACACACTCCTGTCATTATAATCCAAAGTGAGATTTTATTACTTAATTAACAATGCAACTCCTATGTGAATATTTCAACCTTTGCAAACATATGGAACAATTATATGTATAATTTATGTAATCTATTTTATATATTGATCACATACATCCAAACTTTGCAAATAAAATCATACAAGAGCAATAGTTATCTATGTATAATTTCTGCAATCTATTTCCTTTTCGGCTAAAAATTTTTATTTTTTGTAAAATAGTAAATTTAAGAACAAGAATCATGTACAAAAGTCATTGTAACAGAATGAAGGAAATCCTTAGAGGGCACAAGAACCCTGCAAGTTTAAGAGATAGCTAACTTAGATAATCAGTGGGCCATTTCATATAAAACTCTGAACAAAAACTATGTTCCAACAAAGAGAGAGGCCAAGTCTTTAATATCCTCAAAAATAGTAAGGCCATATAGTGGGGATAGTCTCCCTTCTCTTAAATCCCTAATACGAAATCAATAAATTTGACTTGGCAATCACGTAAAATTAATCACTTGAATGTACAATTAATTTTATTTTTTTGAAAATTTTTATAGAAAATCATTATTTGGAGGTCCATATTCTATTAAAAATCTCATTTATGTAATGCATGACATATAAGGGTTGGAGGTTTGACCAGTACATAAAAATAAAATTGGGATTGAGTTGGATAGGTTTGGATTTTAGCCCAACCGTCCAGGGCCAATTGAAAATGATCATGCCTGTCACTCGGGGACAGCTACTAAATGGGGGCCATAATTTGTTTGAGGCTGGCTCCTACTTCCTAAAAATCATCAGATGCCACACAATCTTCTTATGATTCATAACCATGATCAGGAAATCACAGCCGTTGAGACAGTCAAGGGTTCCCATACTTTTGGTCAGTGTGCAACCCTAGATGGCTACATGTCCACTTCACAATTCATAGCACATGATTGATGAGGCCAAAAAAAAAAAAGCATCTACAATTGCCCACTTGGTACCTTCTCTGTGCTTTTTTTTTTTGGAGGAAAAATTTTATGCTAATTTTTAAGTGTGGATACCACGTGCTCTTACAGTTTTACCTCAATACCAGCCTTGGTTCTTTAAAGTTTTAAAACACTTCTTTGAATACCACTTCATATTTCTTTATGCTAATCTTTGATTTTATTTTATTTTACAGCAATCTTCATTGACAACGAAGTAACATCACTTTGATTAAATTATAATGATTAAGAGTAATTGTGTTTTCCTTAAGTTAATCTCCAACTTGTTTGGTGGAGTTCTATCTTTCCATTATGACAAAGGCAGAAGGTTCGGGGCGAATTTGAACATTAGGTATTATTAATAATAATAATAATAATAATAATAATGAAAGAAGAGTACAAAAATGAAATGTAAAAGTGGATAAAAACGTTGAAAGATTCGCATATGCGGCAATAGGCAAGCAAGTTGTCGCAACTTGCAAAATAATACATAAAAGAATTGAAAATAGTCCACCAGTACAGGAAGTTGTAAAATTGAATTGCTATATTTATGAAAGAGGCCAGAGGCCATGGGGCCACCATAAAGCTGGCGGACACTAATGCAATCAAAAGAGAGTTAGAACTTGCTACTAGCCTTCCGAGTAATTTTATTAGGAAAATGAATACTTGAAATTAAAATTGGCTCTCCCAATCTTGGGATGTTCTAATTATTTCCTTTGTTGCTTATTACTGTCTCATTAAAGGAATTTTCTTTTTGGGATAGGTAAGGAATAGTTTATTTAAAAATAAAAATCGACAAGAATAATGAAGATTTGGCCCAATATCTACAAAATTGAAACAAAGATCATGTTTGTTTTGATATATAACGTTTTATAAATTTTCAAGTGTTTAGCCCAGTTGAAAATATTGGTCAAGCCAAAATTATTTTCAATTTGACTAGGGAAAGAAGGCTTGTGGGTCATTCCTTCCCCTGAACCCAAATCGGATGTTAGTGTTCCACCTAGCCACAACTACCCATGATCGTCTCTTGATTATCATGATCATCACCCATTGTGGACTCACCCAATCCCATTGCCGCCCAAAACCGATCATTTATGTTTTTCTCTCTCATGTTATAGTGATATGCTTCTCCATCCCCCTCTCTCTCAATATTTTTTGCAATTTTTTTAGATTTAAAAATCATATTGGTGGTAAAATTTTCATATTGGCTTAGAATTTGTTGCATTGAAATTATTAGAACATTTTTTTTACCTATTGTGATCTATTGGATATGGTTTTAATTGTATTGTTGTAAGATTAGATGTTGCTGCTGTGTATTTTTTGGTCAATATGTTTGATTTTGTGAGATTATATTGTGTAATATCTTTTAGATTTTGTGAGATTAGTTATGCTCGATTTCCATATGAGCCAAACACTAGAAAATAAATAGTTTTTCTTGAAAATAGTTTCAGTTAAAAAAGTATTTTATATTGAAACAAACACCGTCAAAGAATAGCAATATTTGCAAAATTAACAGTAAATAAGAGAAAGTTATGCAATATTTTTTATTTTTGAGAGAATTTCAACCTATGATGTCCGCTCTTTATCATCAGACCAAGACACTAATCAGTTTTTTGTATAGATGGAAATTGAACCCCAAATCTCTTATACAATCATTAGATACTTTATCAGTTAAACTAACTGGAACCCATGAAAGTTATGCAATATACCATATGAATAATTGAGCATTCTCTTTTCTTTTTTCTTTTTCTTTTTTTTCTTCATTTTTGAGAATCATATACCATATCAATTATTAGGGCTAATAGGAGAAAGTTATTCAATGTGTGCTAGTATTCAGCAAATATTCTTTTACATATAAGACATAACAACATTGCATTTAACTTGCAGTTCAATAAAAAAAAAAAAAAAAAAATTGTATTTAGCTTAAATATTCTTTTACGTCTTATTTTCTGGAAACTTTGCTTCTAATACTTTTGTGCTAAGCTAGCTTTTAGGCAAGCAGATGTTGACCATCTACCAACTTATAATTTATAATATCCAAACTATTATTAACATAGAAAAAATTATTTTGAACAATTTAAATAATTTATAAGATTATAATTATTATTTTTTCCTTGCAATAACCTCCAATTTACTCTACCCTCTCACTCAAAGACTAAAGTTGTCTAGTTAATACAATTAAACCCTAAAACATATCTCAAATTTGTGTGGCAAATTCTAGGGTGCTTATCCATAAAGAGTGTAAGTGCTTATCCATTCAGGATTGAGATTAGAACTATTGCACTTGATGCAATTCACCCACTTTTTCTTACAAATTTTTTTATATTTTTTACTTTTTAACTCTCTTTCAATCTCAATAATTAATTACAATTACATTAGATATAATATTCTAGGTATTACACCAGGTTGAATCCATCCATAAGGAGTGTGAATTCCTTTGTTGGTATGAAAGATTGAAGCATTATATCAGGGCCGACTGAAGCTATAGGCCACTTAGGCAGTGGCCTAAGGCCCCCACTGATAAAGGGGCCCCCAAATAGTAATAATATATTATATAGTATTATATAATATCCCATCAAAAAATTGAATAATTTGAAAAAAAAATTGTCTTAATCTTGAATATTTTCTCACACATGAAATTTATTCCGATATTGATAGCTTAGATTTATTTTTAGAACTAAAAGTTTTAAAAGAAATTTTGCAAATAAATGAAAACTCTCTAATTAATGTACTAAATTATATAAAGAGGTTAGAATATTTTCTAAATGCATGTATTGCTTTTAGAATATTACTCATTATACCTATTACAGTTGCTTCCGCATAAATAAGTTTTTTAAAATTAAAATTAATAAAATCCTATTTAAGATCAATTATGTCACAAGAAAGATTAAGTGGATTAGCCATATTACCAATTAAAAAGGAAATGTTAACGGAACTTGAATGCAAAAATTTTGCCTCTCAAAAAGTAAGAAAAATAAATTTTAATTAAAAAAAATATATAAATTTATAATTAAATATAATAAAATATCTCATTTAAAGATTTCACCTAGGAACACTAAATTAATTGAGCCGGCCCTGCATTATATGTTATCCATTGCAGACGGTAGCAACGTGGAAATGGGCACTATCTCCATAGGATAGGAATAGAAGCCACAGCCACTTGCCTAGTTTTATCATTTAGTGTTAAAAGGGTGCAAGCAAGTTGCCCATAAAAACAGTATTAAAATCCCATAAATAAAAAGAATAGAAACAAGACAAACCAAGCAACAAAATTATACGTGCATGCACCTTCTAACTTATACCAATAAAAAAATAATAAAAAAAAAGCCTTGGAGTTCGGCCGAGCTCAAAATATTCATGTCATCATGTGTGTGGTTGGTCCCGCACCTATCTCTCTGGGTCCCTCTCTCCTCCTTTATTTTAACTTTTTAGCTTTGTCGTTTTGTATTCTCTCTCTCTCAGTCCGAATTTACGGCATGTTCTGGTGCATGAACCTGCCTTTTTAACCCTCTTTTAACTTTTTTTTACCCCCCCTCTCTCCCTATCCTCAAATTGACCATTCTTTTTTACTTTTTTGGTTTTGGGAATGCCCTTTCTATCTCCACCATACTTGGCAGTAAAAAATGTGGAAGATTCCTAAACTTTGTCAGACTCTTTTTCTTCCCAGGTTACCCTTCTATTATCCATTTATTAACAAATTTGCCATTTTAATATTCAAGCTTCATTGGCAACGCTGTCGGTTAGTTTAGACTTTAGCTTACAGTTACATTGCCTTCCTTTCAGGAAATTTGGCATATATATATATATATATATATATATATATATAAAAGGATTTACCAATATATATCTTAATGACACACGTTAATAAAATTCAATTTTATTTAGTATTTTATTTACCAAAGGGAGAATAGGTCACATGACCCAACCACTCTAATTGCAGATTGATGGCTTAGAAATTTGAAGACGTAACAACACGTGTAAAGCGTAAAGGGTTGGGAGAGAGAGATAAACACATTGTTAGGTTAATTTTTGTTACTAAGCGTTTACAAACTAGGATTAGAATAAGTCAAAGTAATACGATCTGTTACATAAATTTTTAAATAATTTTCTAGAGATGGCATGTTGTGATTAGTAATAAATAAACATAATATTAGTGGTGGTCCATATTATTGACCGACCATCAATCACAAGTAGGACTCTTAAACGAGTCAAGTTATGTATTAAAAATTCAACTAAGCAAACTTGTGTTTTGAAAATTCAAATTAGTTCGTTTAGTTTTATTTTGAAAGTGAATTGAGCTCGAGTTCGCTACTAAACAAGATGATCTATTCAAAATTTGTTCATTTTCTTATTGAAAAACTTGAGCTTGTTCAATAGCAATTTGTTAAACTTATTCTTTTCTAATATATAATAAAATCATGACTAAAATTTTACCCATTTACAAATCTATGAATTTTTATAACGAATAAACTATTTATATTATAAATAAACTGAAAATAATAATTTGATATCTTATGAATCTATTTACAAAGTTATACAATCTAATCTCAAATTTATATAAGTACATTTTAAGATAAGTATACATATAAAAATATTGTATTATATATAGTTAAATAAAGTTCCTTGTCCATTAGCTTATTTATGAACATATTATAATATTTGAACTTAGCTCATTTAATAGTCTAGCCTAAACTTGGTCTTGAACTTGACTTATTTTAGTTGTTTGCTAAACAAATGAAAATAAACCAAGTTGTTTCCTAAATTGAGTTCAAACTATTCATAAACAACTTGGTTCATTTGATAATACACAACAACAAACTTACAGTTTCGTAGAGTGAGAGAAACACATTTCTGGTTAATTTTTCCTAATATACAATCAGTTACACAAATTTTTGAATAATTTTTTGAAGATGATAAGTTGGGAATAATTAAAAGTAAACATATTATTAATAGTAAGTTGATACAAATGATTGTCCATCCATCACAACAACTTATTTGTTTTTTTTTCTTTTTTTATTAAATCATCTATCACAACAATTATTAATACCCTTTAACGATTTGTGAAAAAAGCTGCGTCCAAGACAATTGCTAAGCTTATATGAACACGTCATGAATGACATAAATTGCTTAGAGTCAAAATTTTGCTACGGGCAACGACTTAGAAATTCAACACGTTTTATCATTTGTGTCTTGTGGGGAAGCCTCTCTGATAAGGATTAACTTTTTTTGCGTATCAAATTCAAATAATCTGTGATTATGAAGTTTGCCAAAGATTATGTTATCAAGTGAACTATTATAAATGTTGACACCCCATCAAAAAAGAAAAGAAGTGTTTTTTTTTTTGGGTGTTATTTGCTGTTTTCTCTGTTAAATTAACAGCTATCTTTATTTAATTTGTAGGAATCATGCATTAAAGGTCTATTTAGATACTGTTTATTATTGAAAACTAAAAATATTTTAGTAAAATAATTTTTAAATGTGTGAATAGTACTGTGGAACCCAATTTTAAAATTATTTTTGTTGAAAAAAGTATTTGCGGATCCCATAAACAGTACACAGGACCCACTAAAAAAACCACACCAGCTGGGATAAAACGCAAACGTAGATATTATATCTACGTAGACGTGGATGCAACCCAAACACTCACTACTTATCATTCTTGTACAATTCTTTTTTCTTCTCTAAATTGGAAAGCTACTATTATTCACGTCATAATATTATTTACAAATCCTTTATATGTGTTTTAAGGACGTTTCATACATATGACACCCCAAAAACAAAATACATAATACAACAAAACTTGGAAGCTGATCATTATAGATATTGAAGCTAGTTGATCTGTACATGAAAGTCAGCTTTTAGATAAACATGCTTGATTAACCTTTGACTCGATAGTCTCTAACGAGTAACGAGTAGGTTTCTACAATCAGAAACAAGTGCAAATATTTAGATTCATCCGATCAGAAATAAGTATAAATAATAAGTACCTACGGACCAAAAGAGAATTCACATCGAGAATGATGTGTCCTAGAGACCCTTTGACATATGTAAATATCAATCCTACTATCTTTGTCTACAAATTCGTTTGTGACACTCTGTCTGGCCTAACTTGATTAAAAAACCTCCCAACCAATTTCTTAATAGTCCGTTTGAATTTAGAGGAATAGAGTAGAGTAGAGTACGTAAAATTAATCTAAAATTAACTCATTTTCAACTAATTCTACTCTATTCTTCTTCACTTCCCATCGCTCCCTCTTAAATCCAAACGGGCCCTAAATTAGGGCCCCCTACTAGAGGAAGGCCCCAAATTTTGGGGCAAAAATTGATGTTTTTTTTTTTTTTTTTTTGAAAATGGAGATGTAGGAAAAAAAAATAGTTTTATAATTTTCCTCTACTTTTAAGAAGTCCCAAAGCATTGAGTAATGTTAGAGATAATATAACTTTAAATACATAGGTCTTACAAATAGAGTAATGCTATAGTTTTACAAACTATTTAACAACTTTTTTACAAACTGTTATTGTGGCTAACTTTTTATTAGTTCTCATCTGGGTCCACCAATAACATCACTTTTTTATTTATTTATAATATTATCACATCATCGGTTTGTAAAAATTTTGTAAAAGAATTTGTATTTCTAGCATTTTCCCTTATAAATATATGTATTACTAATCGCAAGAAATAATTCAGATAGGAAAATGCTAGAAATATTATTAATTTTACTTGAAAACTTTATAAATTAATGTGACAATTAATATGATATATGGACGCTAATAACCTATTAAATTCATTTTTGAATTATTTTTTTGTGATTAATGAAACATCTTTGTAAGCCTCATGTTGTAAATTTATAATATTTCAAACATCATTCATTCAAATACTTGTTTATTATCTTCTTGAAGTGTCACTAATCGCATTCATTTCAACATCGTTTGAAAGTTTTTTTTTTTAATAAAATTTGTAATAGTTTTAGCATTTTTTTTAAAAAAAAGCATATTATAAAATAAAAAGAATAGATTTTTGTTATAAAAAATTATGATATTAAATACTAGTTAAATATTATTTAAGTGATAACAAAAAAAAACCCAATTGAATATATTGCCTTTTAGACCTCCAAATTTGTTAGGTTGCTTCTGCCCTAAATGATCTCATATAGTCCATCATAACGCCGGATTAGGATTGCGTGTTTATAAATTTTTTCTATCTGCATATTATGCAATGGCGGAGCCAGGAATTTAGGTTAGGAGGGGCAAGATTAAAAGATAAGATTGAAAGTAAAAAACTAATCTAAAAAAATTTAAACATGAATATTAAGAGTACGCAATATACCTGTGAATATTTAAACATGACTCAATGACTTGAATGTTTTTAAAAACTCAGTTTGAATGCTTTTAAAAACTCAATAGAAACTCTTAATAGCTTGTTTGAGTAGAGGGAGAGTACAGGGAAGTAGAATAGAGAGAGAAAGAGTAAGTTAAATTACTTTATTTAGATGTTTTTTAAGAAATGAGTGGGAGGGATTTGAACGAGTTCTAACTACTTCTAACCCCTCATTTTTAATTCCTCAAATTTGAAGAGATTTAGAGAAAAAGCAGAGCTTAGAAGTGCTGAACCAAATGAATTATCAAATTTACTATTATATTAACAAAATTATAAATTATGAAAAAACTAATTATTCTCCTTTACTTTTTTTTTTTTTAATATCCCCCTTTACTTAATTTTAAAAAAATCAAAAGAATTTTTTTTTTTTTTTTTTTTTAATTTGATGGAAGGCGTACTTTATACTGTATTAGTATTAGGCTGCTGTGATTCCTATTCTGTATAGACATATAGCATTAACAGTAGGTTTTTTTTTTTTTAATCATTACTAGGTGGGACCAATACTTTTATATTATAGCAGTTTTAGAGTTCTATTAGTTAAGTTAGTTGAATTCTGAACCATGTAGCTGTAAATTGTTCCCAATAAGTCTGTTGAGTTCAATACATTATCATTATCAGTAAAAAAAAAAATTGAAAGTTCAGGGGGGGCACCTGCCCCCCCTCGCCCCCCCTTCCCTCCGCCCCTGATATTATGCTCGTATGATGAAAAAAGAAGAAGCAATTATTAGTTTAAACAATATTTAGGAGTATTTAAAAATATACCGTAAAGATTCGTGGATGTAAGAAGCATGATGTTACATTTTCCACTACTTTTTTCTAAAGTGGGAAGCTTCATGGTGAATGCGTTTGACAAAGATTCAATAAGTTTCAAGGTAATGTCGGCTGAATAATGCCTTATTTCTGGTTCTACTTATACGTTAAATGCATTTGCTACATGTTTGACATGTGGTACAGTACTATATATTTGACACATAATTGTGTTCGTCAGCAATTCAAATACAACGACTTCTTTGAAGTTATTCAATCATTACGCCCAAGTAGGACTTCCGTGCGTAAAGGGGAAAAAAGTAGAGGCCACAAATATTGCATTTGGTGCACCTATATAAATATTTGAAAGTGATTCCAGAAACTCTTGTTCAGTCAAAATTTTAAAAATAAAGATAAAAAATCTATGAGTTGACCCAATGCCAAGAAGTTGGCTGTGTTTGAAGGGTAAATTTTGGGTTGGCATGGAATTGTAAAACCAGTTAGGAGAGCCACAGGTTAACATTATTTAATTACGTTGAAATAGGAAAAATTTTACCTCAATTTAATACGAAAGCTATTTATTTTTCATTTTTTTATTTTGAAAGAATGAAACTTATTTATTAATATTAGTTAGTACATCGTTAGTTCATACTCTTTCTTTAAATCAAAGAGAGTCGAGAGTCTCAAGACACATTACATCTTTAACTATAGTTGAATACATAAAAAAGGGACATTGAAAATAATTCTAAACTTTACTAAATAGATTGGTTGGTGCATATCCTTATCAAAATATCAACGCGTCCATTTGCTTCATGGTATATGTAACTTGAATGGATTTTTTGTTGTTTGCTCGAAAGGCCGTTGCAATCCAACATAATAGAAGACAATCCCTAGGAAATAGGATTAGTTGTCTTACCCAAATTGAATGAACAACCCCATATTAATTTACCTACCGGGTCTCGAATCAAACCTCCAACATATTTCCCATAATATCACCATCTATATTTAAGGTAACAAAATTAAGGGGGTGGGAGGTAGTTTCTAGCAAATAGTCTTGGGAATTCGAGTTGGTTTACAAAATTCTTTAGAGGTGAAGAAAAAAAAACATTTAACGGCAACTCAAAGCTGTATTTTATCTATTTCATTTTTAGCTAGCTCGTTCTTCACTTGGGCCAACACTCAAAACTCTCTATATTTTTAATTTATTTTTCCCTTGACTAGTTCTCTTACCTCTCTCTCCCTTTCTTACAGATAGCCACCACCAACAGACATGAGATTGAGTCGAGTTTCTCCACAATCACCCACTGCCTCGAGTTCCTCCCGGTCAATGAGGATGACTACACCATTCAACTGTTGAATCACATTGAGAGAGAAAATTATTTTGCTAAGTTACGGTATTAGTTAGATTTTACCATATATATTAGTTAGAAATAGAAGGTGTTTTGCTAGTTATAAACAGATTTGACTTTGTACGTTAGTTAAGAGTTATAAGCTACTCCAATGTTGTGTCCTATTTTTGGGAGAAGGTATTTGATGTATTTGGATTAATGCATCTCTCTCATACAATGTGGGAGTCTCACGGCTCTCACCCGATAATAAAGCCTACATACTATGAGATGGAGAATCCAAATTATGAGCTAATTATTATCCTGTTTTTCTAGATTGATTATCAAAATTTTATTTATTTATTAATAATTCAATGATTACAATCGAGAAAAAGAGATTTGAATTCTAAATATTTTCAGGATGTATCAAAAAGTTGTTGCGATTAACAAAATTTTAGTTGATACTAATTAATTACTAATCCATTATTAATGGTGTAAATGGAGTAAGAAGTAAGGCATAAATGGCAATCTATGAAACTCAAGAATTCAAGAAAAGTTAGGCGATCCAAGCAGAGACTGTTTATTCAGTCAAATCAAATGAAACCACCCCTTCTCCAAAATTAGGTGAGCCAGCCTTTAGAAAGAAAGGGTGCGTTTGAAGACCATGGAGGATCACATGTGAAACATTATGAAATCTTTTACGGATTTTTCAAACCTAATCTTGAAAGTTTTAACACTTACTTTTACCCGTTGTATGATACGAATAGACCTTGAACAGTTGAACGTTGAAAAAAAATAATTCAAAATTTGTAAATTAAAAAACAAATTCTTTATGTATTTTAAGCTTTTCACCAGAAAGTCTGCTGCTAATTTGGTAAACCAACACTCCAAAAGACAAAAAAATAAAATAAAATAAAATAATAATCGTTGCTTGCCAGTGATTCTATAGCCAATGGATCTATCTTCCATCTCATTTAGATTGGATAATTATTGGGTATTTTTAGAATATTATAAATGAGTATTATTTCTTTTATATAATTGTAAGTCTCACTAATTAAATTTATGATGAAACCTATAATTTATATGAAAAAGAAAAATATGCATTTATGATATTTTCTAAATATCCAATAATTTTCCATTAAATCCATGTTTTAGGTAATTAAATTAATTACTGGTCATCATCACAATTACTGCCGTGTTAGTAAAAGTTATTGTTTGTAAATAAAAGTCATTGGAAACATTATCCACACAATGAAGTGACATAAAAATGTTCATGGGTCATGGGTAAAATAAAAATAAAAACGACCCATGACACACCAACATTTTAACGTCACTTCATTTCATCAAAAAAAATTTAACGTCACTTCATTTGTTGAATTACAGCCTTCTAAACTTTAATCATATTGGTTATTGCCTTTTGGACTACTGGACAACGAGTGAGCACACTTTCCATTAGCATGTACTAGAGTACTTCAGAACATAGTAATATTTTTCCTTAATTATAAGTATAGTTGAATGCATATAAATTATAAAACTACACAAGATGGGAAAACACTACACAAATGCATTTCAAATCCTGCAAGAAGGAACAAACAACAATTGCAGGTTATGGTGCTACCTTATCATCATCCTATCTTATAACAAGTCACATATTGTCGATAACTCCAAAATGGTTATATAATTTAATTTGTACTTTAGTTTCTTTGGGTTCAAATCCAAAGTTGAAACCTACTCTACTCTCCATCTCAAGTTGAAACATATTATCACAATTCATAGCAAATAAAATAATGAAAAAATGCAGGATTTTAGGCGAGTACAAATTTACCATGTCAGAAGGCAAGGCAAGGCAAGACAACTATCTAACACATATCTTAGCTCAGTATGCCAAGAACATTGTTAGTTATGTAACTTGGATAGAGGAAAATCTAAGTATGACTGAGTTTGCTTTGACTTGAATTGTATTATTTTTATCTTCACTTTAATAAAATTACGATATTTTTATCAATAATAATAATGATTATGATAATGATGCTGATAAAAATTATAATTAAAATGATAATTAAGGATGACAAAAATTTTCCATCCCGCTTAACTTTTCTTACCTTGCTTGAGTTTTCCTTATTGTAACAAGGTGACGGGATTGGGGCGGGTTTTGCTTGCCCAACCTCAACTGCTCTACTCTACTCTCAACTTTATCTAAAATTTAATTTTTC
The DNA here is from genome assembly GCF_001633185.2 of Quercus lobata. Lineage (NCBI taxonomy): Eukaryota > Viridiplantae > Streptophyta > Magnoliopsida > Fagales > Fagaceae > Quercus > Quercus lobata. The sequence goes on from NC_044908.1 coordinate 1,804,267, forward strand.
TATACATATCCTACTTATAATATATATATATATATATATATATATATTAATATATATATATATATATTTATATTTATATTATATTACCATCCTTAAAACGCTGGCTAGAAGCTTTGTACCCACCTTCTACCTACCGCACTATTAGCAAAGGAGGTAGCTAATGTAATGGCTTTCTTCCTCTTTTAGCACTCTCATAATTATCTCCTCTCATTTTAGTTTCATCTCTATCTTATAAGTGTTTGTGGAGTGTGGAGGGTAAGGATCGGAGTTTAAGTTTTCAGAAAGAAACTTCACACACATATATATTTAGAATATGCTAGATTATAATTTTTATCTTGTATCAAAAATAAGAAAACATCTCATTAGGGATAATAAAATAATTCAAACCCAATTCTCATATCCAACCTACCCTAATAAGATTTTCCTTGTCTTGTAGACGGGTAGGATAGGGGCAAGACACCCTAATTCGAGTACCCCACTCCATCTTACCATCCCTAAATTGAAAATGCACATACAACTATTTTAAGAATTGATGCACATCACCTTATTAAAGTCACATCTTTATTACCTTCAATTTAATGCTTCTATCAACAAACCTCATTTGTGTTAGTTAAGCACAATAAATAATCCCCCTCGCATGCCTCACACAAAAATTTATAATCAAACAAAAGTGAGGTAAATTATTCCGTTTAGATACTTGAATTTGAATTTTAAAGTAATGGATTTAGAATGTATTGATTCCAAATCTACAAATATTAAGGGTACGTTTGATACACTGTAATATCTCCTATAATGGAATAGTTATTCATATGTAATATCAATTCGATTATTTGGTTTCATCTTTATTACATGGATTAGTTATTACATGGAATAATTATTCTTTAAATTGAAGAATAGTCATTCCTCTTTAAAATGGATGTAATAGCTATTCCTTAGTGCATATAATAGGTTTTAAAATTAATATATTTCTAAAAATATAAAGTTTCCAAAATGGTTATATAATTTAATTTTTACTTTAGTTTCTTTGGGTTCAAATCCAAAGTTGAAACCTACTTTACTCTCCATCTCAAGTTGAAACATATTATCACAATTCATAGCAAATAAAATAATGATAAAATGCAGGATCTTAGGCGAGTACAAATTTACCATGTCAGAAGGCAAGGCAAGGCAAGGCAACTATCTAGCACATATCTTAGCTCAGTATGCCAAGAACATTGTTAGTTATGTAACTTAGATAGAGGAAAATCTAAGTATGATTGAGTTTGCTTTGACTTGAATTGTATTATTTTTATCTTCACTTTAATAAAATTATGATATTTTTATCAATAATAATAATAATAATGATGATGATGATGATGATGATGCTAATAAAAATTACAATTACAAATGATAATTAAGGATGACAAAAATTTTCCATCCCGCTTAACTTGTCTTACCTTGCTTGAGTTTTCCTTATTGTAAAGAGGTGACGGGATTGGGGCGGGTTTTGCTTGCCCAACCTCGACCACTCTGCTTTACTCTCAACTATATCTAAAATTTAATTTTTCTATACATATCCTTCTTATAATTAATATATATATATATATATATATATATATATGTATTATATTACCATCCTTAAAACGCTTGCTAGAAGCTTTGTACCCACCTTCTACCTATCGCTCTATTAGCAAAGGAGGCAGCTAATGTAGTGGCTTTCTTCCTCTTTTAGCATTCTCATAATTATCTGCTCTCATTTTAGTTTCATCTCCAACTTATAAATGTTGAAAACATCTTATTGGACCACCGCTCACCTTTGATGCAATAATCACTCCACAAGTATAGGTGCTTGTGAGGTGTGGGGGGTAAGGGTCGAGGTTTAAGTCTTCAGGAAGAAACTTCACACACACATATATATTTAAATTAGGTTAGATTATAATTTTTATCTTGTATCAAAAATAAGAAAACATCTCATTAGGGATAATAAAATAGCTCACACCCAATTCTCATAACCAACCTACCCTAATCAGATTTTCCTTGTCTTGTAGACGGGTAGGATAAGGGCAAGACACCCTAATCCGAGTACCCCACTCCATCTCGTTACCATCCCTAAATTGAAAATGCACATACAGCTATTTTAAGAATTGATGCACATCACTTTATTAAAGTCACGTCTTTATTACCTTCAATTTAATGCTTCTATCAACAAACCTCATTTGTGGTAGTTAAGCACAATAAATAATCTCTCCCCCCCACCCCACCCCCCCCCCCCCCCCGGGGGTTGCCGCCACCGCACACAAAAATTTATGATAAAACAAAAGTGAGGTAAATTATTCTGTTTAGATACTTGAATTTGAATTTTAAAGTAATGGATTTAGAATGTATTGATTCCAAATCTATAAATATTAAAATTTCTTGTTTGGATGTGTTTTATACCTATAACGATTTAAAATTATAAAATTTATTGAAGTATGTCTCAAGGATTTTTAAAATTCAATTTGTTTAGAAGTTATTTCAAATCTAAGAATTTCAAGGTTTTAAAATATGGATTTATCAAATCCAAATTCTTGAACTCTTTTAAACTATTCAAATAAGGTACTTTTTATTTTAATTGTCCAAATCCAACCATCCAGATTGACCATTAATAATTTCATGAAAAGTAAAACACCAACATGGTGTTTTTTTTTTTTTTTTTTCCTTCTTTTTTTGAGTAATAATGCTTGAAGATTTATTCAAACAAAGGAGGGAGGGGATCCCTCACCAAGTCACCATCTACAAGATCTGCCAACAAATGAGCAGAAATGGTTGAGATACTGATTTAGCTAATACAACATTAAATGCAGTCAATCTCTCCCTCTCTATTTATCAATTTATGTTCTAAGGTTTTTTTTTTTTTTTTTTTTTTTTTTAAATTTTTAATTTTTAATTTTTTTTAAATAAAAAATGAAAGTGTTCTTCAACTTCTACTCTTCTTAGAGCATCCTAGCAGAATCTCCAATTTTTTTTGTAATATTTGGAGAATAAACATTGACTTTTACCTTTTAGTTACTCACTTTTTCAAATATACTTCCAACAGATTCTCTATTCTATTCTCTATCTCATTTAAATATTATTTCTTCATTCATTATTTATTTATTTTTTAACAACTACACATATTCCAATATTTTTTTATTCAACACCTAATTATTATAAACTATAATAAAAAAAAAGCATTTGAAAAGTGAACAGTAACTCATCAAGAGCCAAAAAAAATATAAATATAAAGAGGGTTTTTTTAGATTTCACACTTTTTTTTTTTTTTTTTTTTTTTTTTTTTTTATCTAAGATTTCACTTTCTATTATAGAAAATTTTGGGTTTACATGTACCATTGGGGGATGCCCTTACGTGATCAATACTCTGTCTCTCTCTCTCTCTCTCTCTGTCTCACACCCACGTGTAAAGTACACCCCAAGTAGTGTAGTACCCTCAGGCTAAAACTCTAGGGGCATTTGTACTACTAAAAACCCAAAAAAATATTTAGTAAAATACCAACTAGACAAAGGGTAAAAATGTCCTACAAAAAAGGGTAAAAATGTCAAAAAATCCTCCGCCAAAGCCTCAAAATCGCCGACCCCAACCATTTGCTACAAAAACATATATAATAAAAAGTGAAAAAAAAGAAAAAACCTTTGTTCACCAACTCCTTTATAAACCCTCAAAACACTCCAACTCTCACTCAAACGCGTACAAATTTTTCTCTCACAAAATCTAGACCCACATTTCTCATACTTTTTCCCCCAAAAATAAGAAAAGAAAAAACCTTTTCACTTTCATAACACAAAGACCAAAAATTTAGAAGAAGAAACAACCAAACACCGCCCTCATCATGTGTGGAGGAGCTATTATCTCCGACTTCATAGGGCCGGTCGGGCCTCGGCGGCTCACGGCGGACTATCTCTGGGGAGATCGGAAAAAACCCACCTCGGGAAGGAGGTTCTCGAAGCCTGTCGTTGACATTGACGACGATTTCGAGCAAGATTTCCAGGGCTTCAAGGACGATGACGAGTCAGATATCGATGAGGAAGAGGAGGTCCTCGTGCAAGATGTCAAGCCCTTTGCTTTCTCTGCTCCTCGTTCTTCTGGTAAACCGCTTCACTTTATATACTGTGGGGGTTGAAAGTTAATATATTTTGGCTAGTTTTGGCTGATATTGATGTGGGTTTTGTTGATCAAAGTTTGAATTTTTTTTTTTTTTAGTTTTTGGTTTGTTTCATTTTGGATGATATATCAACGTGGTTTAATCGAATTTTTTTTTTTAATAATAATCAAAATTGTAACCTTTTGTTTTCTTAGTGCTATTTGTTTGTTTGTTTGTGATTTTATGTGGTAGAAGTAAAATTTTCTGGGCAAACTTTGTTTTATTTTATTTTATTTTTTATATATGATATTGGGTTTCTGATTTTGCTGGTCATTTTTTTAGAAATGCTTTTTATTCCAAATATTTTTGTGGGTGTTATTTTGGTGATGTTGAAGAATAGCCTCTGGGTGTTTTAGATTGATGTGGAAGGTTTCGGGTTTATGATCATTTCAAGATCATTTTAAAAAATATGGCAACTATTTTTTTGATGGTTTATCATGGTGGCTTTGGATCATCTGTATAAATTTGTTTCATTGTTGAGAAAAAGGGGTTGATCCTTGTATGATCTGTTAATCCCTTTTGCTTTTTCTTAATCAAAATAATTGAGCATCAAATATGTGGTATATGTTTTTTTTTTTTTTTTTTTGGGAATCAGTGCTTAACTTTACATAAAGCTTTTGTCTTTTGATATGTCAATTTTTTGGGCAACTCAGTTTCTAGATTTTGTCACAGTTGTGGAAATTAACTATGCCTTTTTGTCAGTGATAATCATGGCTTATGATCGAAAATCTCTCTGATTTTATTTCTTTAAAACTATAATGCTCTGCTTTGTAAGGCTTGGAGAACCCATCCAAAATATATATATATATATATATATTTGTAGAAAATATTTAATCTTTCCTGTTCAAAGATTTAGCGTAAAGTAAAAGAAGATAATAATTTACTCAAAGGTAGCTGATTTTTTCTTTAAGTTTGCTTGGTCCTATAGAAGGTCATGCTCTTTCTGTTCTTTGATTATTATTCAATGAATTATGTTTATATTTATTTCTAACATTTCGGTCATTATTTACATGTTTCTTCTTCTTCTTCTTCTTCTGTTTTAACTGCTCTATTACATGGATCTGTTTATCTTGATATTAGGAGAGTCAAGTATTTCTATTTTTATTGATCATCTATATGTGACGAAATGGAAATTGTGGCTTTATAATTTTATTCGATCACAAGTTATTTATAATTGAATCATAGATGGTTTTGTTTCAATTTATTTTTCTTTTAAATGGTGTCTGCTTAAAATGGTTTAGGGTCTCATGTGTATTGTTGATTTGGAAATTGCTTTGAAACTGAAGTATTGTTTTGAGTTTCACTGATTGGTTAATTTTCATTTTCCCTGAGTAGAATTTTTCTGAATAAGCACTCATGCAATTTTATAATCTCTTCTTTATTGATCCTTGTTTTGTTGCAATGATTAAATTTGTGGAATTCGTTGGGTATTTTGAAAAATACCCTAGCATGTGTGTGTTATCTCAATCTCTTATGGAGTTGTAGTGCATAATATATATGTTCCTAAATTATGTACTCATCTCTTGATTCATGAATCTGGATAATATATCTGTTTCTTCTCTACTTATTGAAGGATCTAAGCCTGTAAAATCTGTGGAATTCAATGGGCAAGCTGAAAAATCTGCCAAGAGAAAGAGGAAAAATCAGTATCGTGGAATCCGGCAGCGCCCATGGGGTAAGTGGGCTGCTGAGATTCGAGACCCAAGGAAAGGGGTTCGTGTCTGGCTTGGAACTTTTAACACTGCAGAAGAAGCTGCAAGAGCTTATGATGCAGAGGCGCGGAGAATTCGTGGCAAGAAAGCTAAGGTGAATTTCCCTGAGGAGACTCCTCGTGCTTCTCCAAAGCGTTCAGTTAAGGCAAATCTGCAGAAACCACTTGCCAAGGCAAACCTGAACTCTGTCCAGCCCAACCTGAACCAAAATTTTAATTTTGTGAACAACTCTGATCAGGACTTTACCATGGGTTTGATGGAAGAGAAACCTTTTACCAACCAGTATGGGTATATGGATTCCATCCCTGTTAATGCAGATGTCGGCCTCAAGCCATTTGCTTCCCCTAATACGGCCCCAGTGTACTTTAGTTCAGATCAGGGGAGTAACTCGTTTGATTGTTCTGACTATGGATTTGGAGAACAGGGTCCTAAGACTCCAGAAATCTCATCTGTTTTTTCATCCAGTGTAGAAGGGGATAATACTCAGTTCCTGGAGGATGCTAACCCCCCAAAGAAACTGAAATCTGACTCTGGGAATGCAGTTTTTGTTGAAGATAACGCTGCAAAGACACTGTCTGAGGAGCTATCAGCTTTTGAGAACTCGGACTTCCAGATGCCATATCTTGAGGGAAGCTGGGATGAATCCATTGAGGCATTGTTCAGTGGGGACACGACTCAGGATGGTAACTCGATGGATCTTTGGAGCTTCGATGACCTCTCTGTTATTGTTGGGGGAGATTTCTGAGCAAGCTTTTCCCATGCTTGCTAGTTTATGTAAATAAGGCTACATGTTAGTGAGTTTCATCCTTTTGCAAGCTTCTTTATTGACTTGTTTTCTTGTTCCCTCTCATTTGTTGCTTGTTTTTACTATATTGTCTTTCTGAAAAGAGTTGTTGCTCTCGATTTTACTGCTTACAGGAATGGTTGTAATCTGATGGACTGGGGTTACAAACAACATGAACTTGCTTAAGGCTTTTATGGAGATTGTACTGAAGTAGTACTGTTGTATGGGGAGTACATAGGTATTTAGGTTACTTTCTACCTTGAAGACCTTGAATTTGGGATTTTGAATTTTATCTTTTTGTATTAATGATGATGTGTAGTCTGTGATAAAAATGACTAAAACCTGATGAATGTCAACTTTGGTGTTTGTTTGCATCTTGGTTCTTTTACAAATTACAATAGGGTCATTGATTTTTGGATTTGATTATTTGTATTTTGATTACCTACTGCTTAGAATGGTCCTAAGCCAAATGGTTATTGCTTCTGCTCACTTGTTAGGAGTTTAAAACTCTATGGTGTTAGTTGAGCCTTTTTATATTATGATACTTAGCTAATCAGCTAATTTTTCTTCATATTCCATTATGTTGACTTTATGCCACGAAATTGGGTTTTGTGTCACTGAGGACTCACTTATTACTGATTCTTGTCATAAATTATGTTATAGTTAATTAAAACTGCACATGGAGACATAAACCTAACCTATCCTCATTGTGATGCATGCAGCATGGAAGACTGGGTCTAGTCTTCCTTCCAGCCGTGTGTCGCACGTTACAATCAATCTTAACCTTACTCACAATTTGCGAGGTGGGATCTCACTGCCATTTGGCGAACTTACTGGGTGCCTGAATTTTTCTTTTTTTGGTTTTGTTTTGTCAAAGGAAATCAATAAGTCTAGCCTACAAAACTTTTTCACAAAAATTGGTATTAATTATGTTAAAATTTTAAAAATTTTAAAATATTCTTATCATTACTCAAAGAAATAAGCCCATGTTTTTTTAAACTTGATAGGAAGCTCAAAATATTTATATTAATGTTGTATACACAACTTCTTTACAACTTATTAGTTGTATATTTCACACTAATAATCTGTCAGCTCAGTTGTCAACTCACTAACCATAAGAAATTATGTGAAAAAAAAGGTGTAGTAGATAGGCTTATTGATTTTTTTTTTAGTTACGCTAGGATCACAACAAAACATTATTTTAAGTGATAGATTGTAATTTACTATATATTACCTTTACATATATCTAGTAATTCGTTTTCTGTTTCACTTATCCTCTGTCACCGCAAAAGTTAATGGAGTAGATTTTTCTCAAAATCTTTTTAAAGTAAATTCTCTACATGCCTAGTAAATTATCTTTACATATACCTAGTAAATATTTTTTTTTTCCCACTTATCTGGCAAAAGTTAATGAAGTAAATTTTCTCAAATATTTTTAAAAGTAAATTTTATACTTGCCTCCAAAAATTGAGGTGGCTGTGTCATATAGTCAGGCCATATGGGAATCTTTGGGGATCACAAATTAACAGTAAGTAATACTAAGACCTAGGAAGATGCCCCCTCAAAAAAAAAAAAGACCTAGGAAGATGGACCCACCTGCAGGCTGCAGTGGTAGTAATGAAATGACGAGAAAGATGCATATGGGGGTGGTGCTTAAAAGGACTACTCGTGATTGTTGACAACAGAAGGTGGCCAGAGAGCATGGTGGGTGGTGACTGTGTGGGTCTACCAAGTTCCTCCCCATGTATTTCGTGCAAGAGTTTTCAGCTATCATATAATATGGACCGAGAAAGGGTGAACAAATAATTTGGGATGTTTTCTCTTCGTCGGTGGACTGCATGTGATCCAAGTCATCAAAAAACATATCCTTACCAAATTCACTTGTTTGATTATGCTATGCTAGGGATGTAGATGTAGACCATTAAACCTATAACAACAATACCTTGTGAGTTGTACCTAACATTCCACTACTGCTTCCAGCTTTGATAGGGAATTAATAGGACACTTCATACCTAACTTAATTGGGACTTGTAGGAAAAGAGGAATGTTTGGGACACAAATTTCATTTTGTAGGGACTAATTGTTGATATTACTGTTGCCAATAATCTCTTTAGATTAACTGACTGATATTTCTTTGTGTTTTTAATTGATAGAGTTGTAAATGAGTTGAGTTTTGTGGAGTAGTGAATGTTTGAGCTTGGTTTGATAACCAAACTAAAATGTTTAAGCTCAAACAAGCCTACAAATAATGCTTCAGCTCGAGCTCATTAAAAATTCTTAAAGCTTGAGCTTGGCTTGGCTCACTTTGATTTATTAGTTCGGTCAAGTTCAATATGGTTTTTTAGCTTGAGATTCAACAATAGTACAATATCAAATCTATATTAAACTTATTATAAAGCCTGTTTGGTTTGGATGAGTGGTCCAAACTCCCAAGTAATTAAAGTCTTAGTAAGATGAGTTTATTTTTCATGCACATATCAAGTCTATTACCAAGTTCATAAACAAGTTTAAATTTAGCTTGTTTTGTTTCAAGCCCTAATATTCATGAGACTATTCATAACATTTTATTTTTTGGACTTGACTTGTTTACTAATGAAGCCTAAAACTAAAGCTCAAAATTAGCCTGTTTATAAATAAACAAATATTAACAAGTTTTTTTTATCAAGCGAAGCCTAAGTTATTTATGAAAGACTAGGTTCATTTACAACCCTACAAATGAATAGAGACATATAGGGTTCAAATCTCTCCTCCCCAATCATCGAATTATCCTTTCTTAAATAAAAAAATATTCATTGATATTATTTTTATTAGTCTCAATAACAACACGCTATTTCAGTAGTTGTGAAAAAGTCATAAAAAAATTTGTGTCCTCAGACTTATTGGTAGGACAATTTCTTACAAGTCATGTTGATAATAATATATTTTATGATTTAAAAAAAAAAATATTAACATAATGTATTGTAATTGGAGTAACATTATATTCACATGAGATAAAAGTTGTTTAAAAAAAGAATGTTGTTTCCTTGAAGTTATTGATTCCAGATGGGCTCCTTGTAGATGGGCCCTTCTTCGACATGCCATATGGTCGAGGGATGTAGTATAATGTGAGTGGGTTTTTTTTTTTTTTTTTTTTTGGGCGCCACGCAAAGGACAGACACAAAACGCAAGCTGCGCACAGGTACACATGATAAGTTTAAGTTCTTGTCCCGTGCCCAGCAAAGGGAATATAGGACGCAGGTTTTATGTTCAGGTTTTGCACCTGTAACGTCTATAGTGGGTAAAGGTGTTTGTGGTTTTGGTGGCTAAGATGGCAATGCTAGCCTGTGATGATGATTGTTCACATGAATTGTCCCATTGCCATAGAACCAGCCTTTATGCCTTTTTGCAACTTACCCCAAATGATACAATTTAGTTGGGATAGGATGATAGAATTACTGTCGATAAGCACTCTCGAATTTTTATTTTGTATCGCGGGGATATATTTTAAGGGTAGGGATGACTAGATCATAAAAAATTCTGTCTAGCGATTATAGTAATGTTTATTCGTTGAGAAAACGGTGTCTGAGGAGCTCAAAAAAAAGATGGGGAACAAATAATTTGATGAGCAATGCTATAAATACAACAAATTTCATAACACTTTTCACAACAATTGCGTTGACAAATTTTTACCTATTACTAACAATTTGCCATATCAATAATTGTGAATTTTTTTGTGTTACAAACTTTCTCTACTTTGATTGATGGTACGTCTGCTTAAGGATTGCAAATTTTGGCTGCCGACCTATACTAATACTTCTTATCCCTTATTTCAAAATGACCAATCACTTTTGATTAAAGAAAGGGATTTGGTTTTTACCATTTACAAGCTTTGGCAATGATGTAGGAGCTTAGACTACCTATAGATATATGAGAGAAAGCTTTTGCCACATGCTAAGGACTAGTAATAAATTAAGAAAACAGCATTCTCGTGAGGAGATCAACTTAAGAAAAGACTAAAAGAGATGTCATTCTTCAAAAGCGAAAACAAAAAGGGGGGGAAGGAATATAGAGCAAGGATCTTATGTTTTGCTAATCAGATTACTTAATCCCACACATTTGTTGGTCATCTAACTCGAACTATTTGTTGATCTTCAAAATTTTTATACCATCTTGCATCATTGTTTTAATTTAAATTCTAAAAGCATAGAATTAGTTTGAAGAAAGCTAATTCCTTTGGGCACAGGTTGCTATATGAAAGGTTTTGGAATCACCCTTTGAAAGGAATAATAGAATGCTACCTTCAAAAGAAAGACATCACATTCCTCCTTCCCATAGAAGTATTACTAATTAAACAATTAGGGAATTTCTCATGTTACTGTTTTTATGTTAAATCAGCAAAAAAACCATGGTGACCAGCCATGGATGGTCCAAGACAGCATTTAGATTGCTTACAATTCCAAAAACTATGGCATGCATGTTCTTTCAAGAGATGCTGCTTCTTTCTTGTCATCTTCCTTCTATTTATAGTTCTCACACTTGGGGTTGCTACAATTCTTGTGATCTTCTTTTTGAAGCCACAAAAGCCTGTTTTCACTTTCCAAACAATAAGTTTGGATTGGTATAACCTAGATACCTATTCTGACTCATTCCTGTTTGTTTCATCTGTCATCACTTTAACCCTGAATGCTCAAAATCCTAACAAGTTTGGCCTAAGGTATGGTTCTACACGGCTTGGTCTATATAATGAAGGATTGCCAATAGGTGTAATTCGAGTTCCAGGATTCATTCAACCTGCTCACAGCAATAATGTCAGTGTGCCAACCAGGGTTTTGTTTGAGTGTGTGAATGTCAGCCAAATTGTTGATGGGGCTTCATTGCATGGTGGCTCAAGGAAAGACATGATTCAGATGAATATATTAGGTGATGTTAGAGCTCAACTATTGATGCATCATATGGCTTTCTTAAAGATTAAGGTTTGTAGTGCATCTCATTTTACCAAAACAAAGCTTTACTCTTTTGGCCACCTTATATTTTTTACTTTCATGCTCTCATAGTACAAAAATCACTCAATAATGCAAAGCAGAAGTAGGCTTGTTACGCTTGTAAAGAGGTTGTTGTCGTTTTTTATTTTTGGGCTAACATAGACTCGTAAAGAAGTTGGTGTTCTTTTTTGGATTCCCCACTCAGAATAGCGTGATAGGAAGTGGACTTCTGTCAATTTTATTGACATGCCATTTCTTTTATGATTTTTAGAAATATTTCTTTTAGAATGTGAGTGTCAATTTGTTGCTTGTACTTTGAATTTGAACAATTAATTAATCCCTATAAATTAGTTTTGTAATTGATCAAACATTATATTACTTTTTTACGTTAAAAGCTAATAAATTTAATCACATGAAGTACACATCATTAATAATTTTAAAATATCAATATCTTGATCATGTACACATTACACATGGTTTAATTTGTTAGAATTAATGAAAAATACTAACACAATGTTTAGTTTTCCACAGACCTAATGTGTAGGGGGTTAAATATTCAAATCGAAATGATAAGGATCCAATATCGACACACTTAGATCAAGGGTTAAAGGGTGATATATGTAAAAACCCTAATGAAAATGCACATCACTGTTTTTGAAATGAAAGGAAGTGCCCTGCCACGTTAGTCCAATACACTATTAAAAAAAGTATGATTAGTATAAATAACATTTCCTTCCTAGATGATAAAGCCACTTTCTTCCAAGATTACAAATTTAATCACTTCACCATTATGGCAATATTGAAACTCTAATATTATATATTCTCTATGATAGTTTAATATGGTTCCTATGTCTTGTAGGTTGCCCTAGATTGTGATATAAATGTTGACTACAGAGAGTTAATTACCATTAAAAATGAAGTTAACATCACAAGGGTTGTTAACAATCACTTCGTAAGTATTACTGTCCCCCCTTCAGGGTCCCCTACATATTTCTATATTTCTCTACTTCCATATTTAGATCTATGCACATCACCAAATACTATTATCAATATAGATATATGATATATAAACCATTTGCTTTTTCAGGCTTCTTTCCCAAACAGCTCTGAATTCATTTCCATGAAGTGCGCATTATCTTTCTACGCATAAAGATGGCTATGTCTATCTTGCGAGTCAGTTTTGATGCCAAATGTTATGATGGCTTCTAAACATTGTCAAATCCAACTATGGATGCCACTTTCCTGACTCATCTTCTTGTATTTTCCACTGAGTTTGTTGTTGCACTGTAATGTAGTTCGAGTCACTTACGAGCAATGGAATGTTGGAATGAAAAGACAAAACGGCAACATCCTATATATCTTCATGGATTTGCTTGCCATTGGATTTGAAGTTCAAACTATACACGGAGTATTCATTATTCTCTGTACTTATCTTAATTAGGGCTGGAACAGAGCCAGATTTCGAGTTAAGGGGCAGGAAAAAAGATCATGAAAATCCAACAAAACATATATTTAGTATTACCAAATATGGGCTGATATGTGGAATTTGTTGTTGTTTTTGTTGTTGTTGTCATCGTCGTCATCGTCAATTTTGGGATAAAATATGGCCTAATAGGCTGATATGTGGGTGCTTGGGTTGATCTGTGACAGGGGGGGGGGGGTGGGGGTGTCAAGATTTTGGAGGGAGGGGTCAAGTTTTATTTTTCTTGGACTTAATTCGAATTAAGCTCTAATATCTTTTTTTTTTTTTTTTTAATAAAAAAATCTGCAACTCGAGGGGACCAGGGCCTTAGTGTGACTCCGTCCCTGAATTACAGTAATTTAAGCTCACTGGCATATATGGCTTGCAAAATTGCCGTTTTATGTCAATGAAGATCTACAAGAGGAAGTTCTTGTGTTGCCTTATCCTATGTCTAGATGGAGGAAGAAAAATGAAATAATAAGGGCAGATGGTCGAAATATAATAGTAAAAATTAGTACATTTCCACTAGCTTCCCGTCTCCTCTCCTCTCATTATCAAACACGCCATAACTTATACTCACATTTAATTTATTGTCTGGCTCAAAGAGAGAGAGATGTCTCACATTTGGTTAAAAATTAAATAGAATTAAAATATCTAAATAGAAAAATCAATATACTAAGAGGGAGAAAGTGGGCTTAGATACGGAGTTACCCATCTACCCCTCTCCTCTCCCTATGTTTTATCTTTCATCTAAGAGCATTAGCATCCGATTTCTTAAAAAAATTGTCATTTTACACTCTAAAAAGTTACGTTATCTATTTTACTAATCATTTCACAACTCACCTAATATTTCATTTTTTTATTCTAACATACAACTCATTAAAATAATATAAACTATCTAATCAAATGATATAAACTATAAACATAATCATTTCTCTCTCTTCCCTCCCATCTCTCACTTCCAATCAAATAACAACTTACCATAGCAAAGTGTGAAGATTTTTTAGCAATACACACCCCAATAAAGTTGGTTTTAGGGGTGTGTGGTTCTAAACATTAGTTTTTTTTTTTTCCTTATAAACTTAATTTTTTATTTCTATTGTTTATGTAATAGGGGCATGAGAATAAATATATAAAAATCATTTTCTATCTTTTCATTTTTCTTCTTAACTAAACAAATTTTTTTTCAATCTTTTTACTTTTTTACCCCAATTAACTGTATAAGAGCATCCACAGCAGATGTGGCAAAAATTATGCCATTTTGCCACACCAAAGACCTACTTTATTATTTTACCACATCATTTTACAACATCCCATTTATCAGATGTTTTATCATTCAATTCTATACATTAAAATAATATTTACAACACATCAATCACAATCAACAACCACCACACTGCTGCCAACAACCAACAGCCACCACCACACAACCACCACATCCTCCACAACCCAAAACACAATTCAAAACAAACCCATAGCCCACCAACACCAAATCGGAAGCCCCAAGCCCCACAACCCATAGAACCATAATTAAATTGTACTTGGGTCCTCTCTCCATGATAAAGCTCTCTATGGTGAGTCTGAGAGGGATGGGTTGGTTGGAGTTTGAATTCTAAGAGAGGACAAGAGATATGGGGTTGAGGGCATGAAAGAAAGTTTGGAGTGTGGGATTTTCTGGATGGGTTTGTTGCAAAGAGCCGTTAATCTTTGCCATTGTTGAAAAATTTTAAGGTTTTGGATGTGTTTCTTGCTCTGTTTTGGTTTGGAGGTAGAGAGAGATCTTTGATTGATCAATACCCAGCCACAACCACGGCCCCACGCCGCCACTGTACCACCATGACCCAAAACCCACTCCCACAAATCAAAACCCCACACCCATACCACCAGATCCCATTACAAATCACCCTAACAATCAACGACACCAACCCAAGCACGATCACCGCCTTGGCCCAATCGGTCCACCCGATCGTCTGCTTGATCGTGTTGAAAGTCAGATTCGTGCCAACGACAAGCTGGTAAGCGATTCGGTTCTCGAGCTCGGTCTTGATGAACCCGTGGGTGAAGAAGAAAGCGAGCACGATGAGCCACGGGATCGGATCTACGAAGGCAGAGAACATAGAGACGAACGTCAGCGTCTTGGTGAGCACGGAGGTGCCGAGGCCGAGCAGGGCGACGGCGCCGAGAGAAACAGGGAGTGGGAGACAGAGAGATAGAGTGGGGTTTGAGAGGAGAGGATTGGGGTTTGAGGGTGAGACTGACGGAGAGATGAGAGAGAAAATGGAATAAAAAAATAATAAAAGCTTATGCCACAGCTGTCCGTACAGTGGCAAATTTGTGAGGGTATTGTTCACATGTGACAAAAATAATAAGATTTGAAACATTTGATAAAGGAGATTTTTTGTGTTTGGTATGCCAAATATACCAAATATTTGACATTTGGTACATTTGACATGACTGCTACGGACGCTCTAAGGAAAAACTAAGTCTTTTCTATTTTTATACTTTTCCATCATTTAAAGTAACAGAAGGAAGTTACTGCGCAAACACTGTAAGCCATCTTATCAGCTTCCTTTTACAATCATGCAATTGTTAATAATGTAAAGGAAAATTATTCTTGATTAGCCAATTTGATATTTTCTTTCTCTGTTCCACTTTCCCCATTTGTTCAAGAAGGAACTCAAGTTATTAAATAAATCCGTGGCTAGCTCTTTCATGTTCAAACAATAATGGTTTCGCTGAAGGTTGAATCATTACCTAAAAGCTAAGTCGAATCAACTGGTGCCATATTCGAAATATATTACATGTGCCTTGACTTATGCGATCAGAATAAAATGAGTCAATAGTTAGCTATGATGATTGATGGGACTGCCTTAGCTTGATAAAAAACCACAGGAAGTTTCACGTAGTGCCCGTGTAATTAGTACCAAAATTAAGTTACTTAAACTAAAGCTGCGTTTGTTTTT